>NC_069110.1:9819892-10066162 GCF_947172395.1 Bicyclus anynana | reverse complement strand
ACAAATACGTTTAAATTAATATCCATTATATTTATAGGTGTATGCAAACTACTGTAGGTGAGTTAGAAAGGCAATTGGCAGCTACAAGGGCACAAGTTAAGACCGCCGAAAAGGAAAGAGAGGAAGTAAGTAATAGTCTAAAAATAACATTTCTATCAAGATAACAATCAGTAATATTATTTGACGAAAGATAGAAATATGACGGTCACATGGCGCAGTGGATAGAGTCGCTATCCACCTTCTGCAACTACGGCTGTGGGTTTGATCCACTTAACTAGATAATATACAGGGTGCTCGGGAGTATTTCCCATAACTTTAAGGTGTTGACAAGTCCACTTATAGGAGCCGATCTGTATAATAATAGCCGATTCGCTTTAGTCAGATGGTAGAGATTCTTGTCTTCTGATTGTCTTAGTCTTGGTTTGATTCTGAATTGGGTAAGTATAAAAGCGTTGGATCGAAATGCAGTCCATGGGATTCGGAGCATTTTTCTCTAACACCACATTTCGAACACGTCAATACGTTTGCGGTCAGTAAATCTCAAAGTTCAAGTCCTCAGCCCCATAAAGGAAAATGGAGAAGACGAGCGTACGCACGTTTTATGTAGCTGAGACCTGGCATTCTTAGCCATTCCAATTCACCTTCGCACAAATAGAAATAGTGACAATTCAATACAACTTTATTATAATTGCAGGTGCAAAATCGTATGCAGTGCCAGATAAAGAGATTGAGTGAAAACTTCGAACAAGCACAACTGAGGATACTAGGCCTTAACACACAAGTAAATGCTCTAAGACATGCAGTATCTAGCACTGGAGAAGGAGAAGGTGATACAGAAGCGCAGGCTCAGGAATGTACTTGCAAGTCATTCTTTGAATGAGACTTTATTCTTATTCAAAGAAGAACTCTTAATTTTTTACATGTTGAGCAATTCTTTGTTAGCCGATTGGTTATATAAATAAATACACTTTTTTCTTTTTAATTTTTTAACATATACTATAACATATTTTTCAATAACGATGGTTATTTACTATTTTTGAAATTGTTTTATATAAAAACATATATTTCCCATTAAGTCACTTTACTTCTGTTGATCGGTAAAGAAGGAAATTTGCTTGATTTGGATAATCAAAAGCATTTTAAATATGTATGTGAAATATAAGGGCATTTAAAACAATACTTCCTTTATTTAATAATTTAGTAATACATTTAAATATACATATATCAAGTCTGAACGAAATGCCTCTTTTGTATTTTGTTTTTATACATAACTTGTATGTCCCAATATTATTTGTAGTATTCCTAAAGAGAAATAAATTTACTCACGCACGCCCTTTGTAACAAAATTAATAGAAAGTGTCGTTCGCATTTTGTAATCTACACGCTTAGACCTTTATAAGAAAGAGAGACTTATTTTAGAAGAAACTTAAATAGCAAATTTAGTTTCGTATTCGTGTTGAAAGAAATTATGTTGTGCAATCACTATAAAACTATTGAAACCTAAATTTGCATTTTATGAACGTAACGGAAATGTATCGCATATTCACAAATAAATAAATACATTTTTGACGGTACAAAGTGCTTTATTTTCGTTTTACCAAATCTTTTCTATTACCTATTTATATTATAATGATAGTTTTAATTATATTTCAACGATATTTTATACTATCAGATATATCAATATGATATGCGTACAAAATCACCGCAAAAAGTGTTTCAAACTCCACGCACATATTTAAAAAATGAAACATTTCCATGGCGTAAACTATTTCTCTTTCTGTTCGGTTTTCACGATATATACGTTTCCTTCTGTTGCAAAACACGACCTAAGCGACTCTTGAGCTATATGCGTTTCTCGGTGCGGAGGTTGTGCCATTTTGTAAAAGCTATCCACTGCATTTGACAATATTTGAATGGCTTCTTGCGGGTGTTCGTGTTCCATTGCCTTTGCTCCATCCTAGATACGTACAAAATACATACAACATATATTATTATTCAATATTTCAGGAAAACTTAGACTTGCATTTTGTTTCGTCTTACTTATGGAATATTAATTATATGAAGCGAAAACTTTCCACCTCCTTTTTTAACACGCTTACATTAGCTTCACTTGTAAGTATGTATATGTAAGAAAATCAAATCTTGGAATCTTAATTTGACCTACTTTCCGATCTTCGATTAAGATGAAATTTTGCACACGCTCTGAGTTCTGATGACAATACATGACTAGCTAAAAAACGTCATTACAAATCCAATATGGCGGCCTCCCCAAAATGGCGGACTGGCTGTTTGAAATATAAAATGAAAAGGTATATATATATATATATATACCTTACCCCCAGTATATGGATATAAAATGAAAAGGTTTGCTGTCAGGAATACGAAAAAAATAGTCACGTAACTTAAATCCACGAGCCGTGATAGCCCAGTGGACATGACCTCTGCTCTGAAACTGAAAAGTTGGAGGTGCATGCCCCGGACTGGATTCGAACCCACACCCTCCGGAATCGGAGGCAAAGGTCATATCCACTGGGCTATCACGGCTCTGATCTACTTTACAATTAGATATTTCCATAGATTTATCTATATTAGATCTATGGTTACTTCATTAATCAGTTTACATGCGAATAGGAATTCCTTAAGCACAGCGGGTGAAACTCTGTCTATAATATCTAAAACTATGCAAACATTTAAAATAGTTGTAAAACTTGCTAGCGTTATCTATCTAACAATATTATTAAATTTTGTATTATGCTTTAATAATTGTTCTAAACTATCTTCACCTACTGCAGTACATGATCTAAAAATATGTCGTGAATATTCAAAGTTAACTATTAGTCCATCATCTTCTATAGGGTTAGGCTTCTCTTCTTATACGAAATGTGAATATAGCGACCTACCACACGGCTTAGGTAGGCTTATAATGATTGTTTCTGTAATAGAACTATCACATTATTAGGTAATTATAATGACTAGTGCTAATGGTTTTTTTTTTTTTTTATTCTTTACAAGTTAGCCCTTGACTGCAATCTCACCTGATGGTAAGTGATGATGCAGTCTAAGATGGAAGCGGGCTAACTTGTTAGGAGGAGGATGAAAATCCACACCCCTTTCGGGTTCTACACGGCATTGTACCGGAACGCTAAATCGCTTGTCGGTACGTCTTTGCCGGTAGGGTGGTAACTAGCCACGGCCGAAGCCTCCCACCAGCCAGACCTGGACAAAATAAGAAAATCTTAATCTGCCCAGCCGGGGATCGAACCCAGGACCTCCGTTTTGTAAATCCACCGCGCATACCACTGCACCACGGAGGCCGTCAAAGCGTGCTCTCCGAAGCAGACTGTAACATCACCCAACTTTCCAAGTCGGGATTGCTACTAAGAGTTTCTTGAAAAAAACAAATGTTGTTTATGTTAGAATTAGGCCACAAAACATCGCATTTTTTAACACTTTCGAGTTTTATGCAAAAGCGTTAACTTTTAGCGTTTTCTGTTCTGTGGCCTGATGCCTCAACAACTTGGGCCTTTCAAGACGAAACCCCGAAAGTATCATCAGTACCATCAGGGCATGACTCTGTTGTGTAAGGCAAAACCTTTCAGTACGAGATCCGTCATAAGAAATGTACCCTCATATGTATTTTGGGATATGAAATAATAGTACATTATGATATAAGTGCGGTAAGTTGAAAATTACAGCCGAGGCGATATTGCAGCTCGAGCCAAAGGCGAGAGCTATAGTAAGAAAGCAGAGGCTGTAATTATTAAAGCGCACGTATCTTTGAATACTCTTTCTGAAAACGAATTTGCATTGAACACTTTTCTGACATAAAAACTCTTTGCCAAGATTTAAAAAAGTACCGTTCGTTTTTAGACGGATGACAAAGGTTTTATATTACATTAAGACACATGTGCATTCTACTTTACATTACGGCACATGTGCGTAATGAGATACATTACGATATTGAAATTGGTGAAATAAGCGATACTTTACAAGCAAATGTGTTATAAATTTAAGTTGGCACCTTTATCTATGTCAGGGGTAGCCGTTTTGTTATTGTAATAGTTGCTTATTATAGTATACCTTGTATTGAGATAGGCATTCGTTAATACTGTCGATATGATCTTTGAATAACTCTTTGTCAATTTTAATAGAACATCTTGGACATCTATTGGCTATATTTTTACCCTGTCTAAATTTTCCATGGCATTTATCATTGGGACACCTGAAAGTGACAGTTTATGTAATTTTATGTCATCCGTTAATAATACTTCATCATCACCATCATCATCATCATCATTATTAAAAACCTATATTCGGCTCTCTATTGGGCACGAATCTTCTCTCTGAATGAGAAAAGTTATGGCCACGGCGCTGGCCCAATGTACTTTGGAAGACTTGACACTCGTAGAGAATCAAGGAAATTGACAAATAATATTTACTATAGGAAAATTCTCACCTTAAATATAAGGTTGGTTCTGCATCCATTTGTTTAAGAGTTGGCCAGTTTTCTTTGCATGCAGTACAATCGCAACAGAACCAATATCTGGAGGCCAACATTCGCTGCCGTTCCTTCAGTCCCCGCATTAGAAAATGGGGACCGTAATTTTCAGAAACAACCTCTCCAGGTCGCAGAGGTCGTATTGCCCGTAATATTATATTTTGCCTATCAAAATATCTGTAATAATAATGTTCTTATATAATATTCTGAAAGGACGGGCATATAGGAATATTGTGAGAGTTTACAAACTCCGAAAGTTGACTTGTTATTTATTCAAAGTGCTTGTTAATTCATTCATAACTTTAAATTAATTTTGTATCGCAAATTATCATGTGTAGTCATCGTGAGAATATATTTTGGCTCAAATATATAGACTACAAATAAAAAAATATAGCTGTTAAATCTAAAGTTAAGTTAGCTTTAAAATTTTTCTCGCTTGTTTACGAACTTACTTACAAGAGAATAGTAAAACTTGCGAATATTCGACTCGGAACAAAATTCTCAGAAATACGTATTTTTTTCTTCTACAAGCGGAAGAAGAAAAAAGAACCTCACCTTTTTAATATAACTAGCGAACGCTCGCGACTTCCATGACATTTGTGACAAACCATGGATTTTCCGGGATCAAGTATAGCCTATGTGTTAATCCAGAGTAAAATCTATTTCCATTCTAAATTTCAACCAAATCGCTTCAGTAGCCGCAGCGTAAAAGAGGAACAAACATACATACACACGCACTTTCACACTTACACAGTTACACACCAACTTTTGCCTTTATAATATTAGTATTAGTGTGATATATTCAATTAAATTTTTCATATAATTGATCTCTTCACATCCTAGGCCTAAGACTCTACTCGTATAGGATTATCAGGACTATTTTTACTGTGGATACTGTTAGTAGCTACTCTATTAATATACTAACCGTGCTACTGCGGGATAACATTCGTGATTAAACAAAGCCCCAGTAGGGTATATGCCCACTGCAGTGTATACCGGCTTGGAACCGCTGAACTGATGATTGCCACGGACTGTTTCGTAAATTTCATGGGCGTTAAACTGCAACAGTTGCAAATTGCGAACGAGCAATTCACAAGTATTTTTTTCGGCTGCAACAAGAATATTAACGCAGTCTAATATCCAGATTAGAAATATGTTTGACTTGGAATTTTCTTAAGCCTATTTTAATTAACATGTGACCAACGATTTAATCTCGTGAAAAGAAATAGGCAAATTTCAACTTTCATTGCGTTGGTACAAAAGAGATGGGAGTGGAACAACAAGCCGCCATTGCACGACATTTTGTCTATTTATCTTCACTTGGTCGCATGTTAGATAGTAATTCATATCCCCTCTCTTCAAACAGTCACGCTGCTCCAGGGCGGGTTTGCGAACTTATGGATATATTGTTAAACTCTTTAGCGATCATTGATAAATGTCAAATCATCATTGATAAACTTAAGGTGGTCTCCAAAGCACGGGGTACGCCATGAGCTTCCCAACTCGGCATGACAAGTTTAACTGACAATTTCTTTAGAAGAAAGAATGCTTAGTATTTCCAGTATTCGAATCCAGAACCTTATTATACGTAGCAACGTAGGCTAACTATTGAACCAATGAGCCAGTTGTTTTAGCTAGTGGAATACTTTTGGAAGCCTGCGACTTTATTTTATTTATTTCTTTATTCTATATTGCAACATACAGAAAAATCATTTTTTTTTCATCATTATCAACCCATATTCGGCTCACTGCTGAGCTCGAGTCTCGTTTCAGAATGAGAGAGGTTAGGCCAATAGTCCACCACGCTGGCCCAATGCGGATTGGCAGACTTCACACACGCAGAGAATTAAGATAATTCCCTGGTATGCAGGTTTCCTCACGATATTTTTCTTCACCTTTTGAGACACGTGATATTTAATTTCTTACAGAAAAATACCTACAAGAACATTTATTCATAGGAAGCTTAAAGTAAAAGTTAAAGTGCAAATGCGGCCCTATAGCTAAAGCGATCTCTCCCAGACAACCTTTGTTGATAGGAATCAATTAAAGTTAACGGTTTGGTGTGGGAATGTAGGTGGTCCCCTAATAAAGATAAACTACATGGTAATACATACTTAGTAATACTACACAGAAATATCTATACTATCTTAAATACATATAAAATATACAACTTCTATTTTTATAAACTAAAAATACTACACTGCTACTTAGATAGATAATATGTTTCAAAAGAGCTTTAAATATATTCAAAGGCACAATTATCCGCCCACTTTAATATACTAAAAGATATTGAAAGACTTAGATAGACTTAGTTTGCGATGTAAGTGAATAGCATTTTTATTGTAGTAAATCCGTATGAATTTTATTCTTGACTCTAACTATTTTTAAAAGCCACTTTAAAATCCGTTGCATAATTTAAAATATCTAAACAAACAAAGCGACTTTGTTTTAAAATATGTAAAGATCTTGCCTGGTGCTCCCTTTTGTATATTATTCAAGATAATGTAGTACAAAATTTACCTTTCGTCATGTTATCTTCGCTACATGTTTTAAAGTATCCACTTATTTTTAGACATTGAGTTAGGAACATTCCCATTATTATTCTCTTTAAATAATCTGCTCCCTTCCTTTGTTGTGAATGTGAGCATAGAGAGTAAATTTGTGCAGCTGTTAATTCCAACATTTCGTTATAGCTCGCTTTGTCCTCAGGTTTTGTTTCTATTGCGTCGTCGTTTGAGTTTTTCTCTTCAAAGCTTTTTAATCCCTTCTTAGTTCGATTGAGTCTCTCTTTTCTACTTTTCAATTTATTCTTCTTTGTTACGCCCTCGATATCATTTAATACCGAGCTCTCGACGGTTTTGATTTCATTGCTTAAATATTTTGCATATATCTGTTGACTTGTTTCGTATCCAGCTTGTGTTACCATGCGAAGGGAAATATGACTAAGCATTGACATTCCAGAACCTGAAATCAAATGATAAATTTTTAAAAATTGGTTCAGTGGTGTCAGCTTGCAAGTGTAACAAACAAATCAAAATTTTCCTTTTTGACAGCCTCCGTGGCGCAGCAGTGTACGCGGTAGATTTACAAAATTGAGGTTTTCTTAATTGGTCCAGGTCTGGTTGGTGGGAGGCTTCGGCCGTGGCTAGTTACTCTACCGCCAAGCGATTTAGCGTTCCAGTACGATGTCGTGTAGAAACCGAAAAGGGTGTGGATTCTCATCCTCATTCCTCCTCCTAACAAGTTAGCCTGCTTAACATCAGGTGAGATTATAGTCAAGGGCTAACTTGTAAAGAATAAAAAAATGGAAGTATGAATACTAGTCATAGTTATGAGTTACCTATAAAAAGATCAAGAAACTGGCATTCATAGGCGTGATATGTAGACACAGCGGCATCTCGACATTTTGTTGTACAAAACGCAACTCCTGAACAATTTGGGCACCACACCGGAGCTCCATCATCACAATTTTCCAATCTAAGAAACAATCACTTATTTATTTAATTCGAAAAATGGTGTGGTCTTCGTTTGTACGTGATCTATGTAGAAGACAAAGTGGGTATAAAACTACCTTTAAAATATAGATGTTTCATGCAGTTTTGTGAAATTTCGCAGGAAACGTTTTCGATGAAAGCTCCCAGACTCTTATAACAATTACCGTAATGTTACAAACAATGTATACAAAACCGCGTTTACGAAAATGGTTCAGGAGTTTCGAGGAGATTCGGTTAAATCCTTTCACATGAATCACTACACTATTGATGAAGACCCGATGGAAATCCGGTCAGAACTTTCGAGTTTGTCGCTAACAGTCAGTCAGAGAGACGCGGCGGGAAAGTTTCTGAAAGCGACAGAAAGTTTTCAGGTATCACGATTTTGCAAACGTATGTAGGCGACGGCTACTAATTAAACAAAACATTAACCTCTGAAAACAATGTAGACAGTGCGACCCGTAGTATTCTGAGAGCAAACACGCTGCATACGGTCTGTCTACTAATAGGATATCTCCAACTTTTACATTTTCGTCGGCAATAGCAAAACGGCCCTGGATAACGTAAAATATTTTTTAAATAAATGGTTTAGTAACATAATTTTCCACAGTAACTATATATTTAGCATAATAATAATTTCCTATATTAGTAAGAATACCTGATTACTTTACAAATACATTCATTTAAAGATATACAAAATATATCCTTGGTCTTACTTTTATTTTTCCCGTATTATTTTTACCTGTGACTGTAAGTTTCCACATACAACAAGTATAATATTATATTCTACTCTCAAACTTACTTATTTCAAGATAAACATAGGATAATATATATTTAATAAAATATTACTTAATACTTAATATCATAAATATACTTTAATTTTAAATATATATTTTTATAATGTTTATTATTATAAGCGATAAAAAAGCTTGGAAATTAAATGCATAGTGCATTTAATAAAACTGTCCACTTAAATACTTATACTATTGTTACATATACTTTAATTCCACTTTACACTTATTATTTTCTAAAAAAATCATAGAAGTAGGTATATTGGAATATATCGGTGTAAGAGAAAAATTCAAAAGAAGTTAAAAGCATGTTTGTAACAACTTTCCAGCGCGATTGAAGTTTCCCTTAAGTAATTGCATGTTCGAGTACGAGCAGTATCATACATAGACGCTTTAAGAAAGTTTTCCTTGCATACCTTGTCCTTTTCTTCAATAACTTTTACCTTCTTTGATAGAGACGGTAAATTCAATTTTGCGCCTCCAGTAACATATACCTCTAAAAAAGAATAACGATTTATGCATTAGTGCCTATTCTTTCGAATTTGGCTGGACGCGCGACCGCGTGTCTTTATACCTGGCTTGTGATGATGTTTGGGCGTAGAAGTATAGTCCAAAGACTCAATATCTTTAGCCAGCTGAGCTTTCGCTTGTTCATTATTTCCAAGTAGTCTACCAGCTAATTCATATGATACTTTAGCACGCGTTGGTTCACCAGCTCCTGAAAGCAAAGCTCGTTTATTTGTGAACATATAGCGATAATAAACAATGTGTTTTATATGTGTAATGTTTGTGTTATGGTAAATAATATGCGGGGATTTACTCGGTAACAAAAGATAAAACCGACAGCTACCGCCGGGGTTCTGGTTGAACTTTGTCGTAAGTTGTTTGTAGGTAAATGTGACTCGGGAAGGAAGTAGACCGAGGTATATAATACATAATAGTATGAGTAAACTAGTACGAGTAAGTACGAGGCAAAAGCGGGTCGTTGGGGTTGACACTATCTATACTAACGTGGGCAGTCAAGAACATTCCGAGGGTGAAGGAAATGAGCCCACCCATTGTAGATTTCCACAAAGCTTATACAGAATAGCTGAAAAAGCTTCGCTGTGGAAATATTTTACACAAAGGGTATTAATTAAATCTTTTTTAACATTTTTCGATACTGTTCACGCTGCATCGCTTTTCACTTTTATTATATTACCCTTGGTTTCAAAGAATAATCATGTTAATAAAATTTTGGTCCCGCCTATATGGGGGGACCAAAGGGAGGGAGGGAAAAATGTTTTACCAAAAGTTGTTACAAATGAGATGTTTTTTTATTGTTGCTTAATTAATAGTTATACCTACAACTAAACACCCACAATGTCTCACAAATTGCGTGGTACATTATTTCGTTCCGACGCTCAGAAATTTTCATTACCTGGTAACCCAGTTAGCTCCCAAAATCAAGAATTTTCGTAAATATAAAAGTTGACTCATCATTTTGTCAACGTCTGTAAGTTTCATTAATTCTAACATTTCCCCCAAATTTTAATTTCTACAGTGCCGTTGTATAATGTTTTAAATTACGTAATAATCATAAGAATTGGAGCAACCGTTAGTAGGAAAGTCTTGACGTTTTTTACCATTGAAATTTTAGCCGAAAACAGGCCAAGGAGATTTATTTTTAATCGACTTTAAAAGGAGGATTTTCTAAATTTGGCGCGTATTTTTTGTGGCATCTTGGCTCAACCACTAACCACCTTTAATATAAAGTTTTCGTAAACAAAGAACTCATAGGAGGAAATTTAAATTTATTATATTTTTATATAACTGGGTCGTGGGTTGAAAATAAATAAATGTTAAAGGCAATTGTAATTCTCAACTTCTATAAGAACAAATTCATGAAAATTTAACGAGGGCTAAAGTATTCGCAAAATATATGGAACACTGAATTTACAACACGAGAATATTAACACTTGCACGCTTTACTAAACACGAATAACAAACACATAACACTACAAAAATTATGAAAAGACCTCGCTTCTACTATACCGCTGCAGAGAAAACTAGCGAACAAAGAAGCGAACGATTCGCGCAGGAAATTCTTCAAATACCCTCTAACCTAAGAATATACACATATCTGTTATGTTTGTATATGTAGAGCCTTGGATCAATACATGGCTGAATGTCTTGTACCTAATAATGATACCGATTATTATTTTCAGATGATAGTGATGAACTTTGAGTGAGACGAATATTACCTTAGGTAATGAAACACGGCTTAATCTCACGTCGGAGTATGCCCGACTAGTTTCGGACCCATACAAGGCCCTTAGTCATGAGCTGGTTCTTACAACGCGGTACCATCCAAACTACGAAGCGGCGGCGCAGCACGCAGCAGCTCGCATCGCGCGTTGGGAGAGGGGTTGAGTGGTGGGGAGTGAAGGTTCCGTTATGCTCTCCGACGGTTCATTAATGTCATCTTCATTAGACTCGTCTTCTTGTAAGCAAACCGCTTACAACCGCACTAACGCTATCTTGTTCCAAGTTTGTTATATGTGACAATGAAAGAAATAACGGTTTCCACGCTGTTGGCAGCGACCATCCATGATCCCGATTATTGCTTCTCGTATCTTACGAGGTACTAGAGGGCATACTCCGACCTAATATCACGTGAGTTTTAGCCGTGTTTCATAATCAATTAATATGAATAACACTCACGATAGTTTAAATTCTAAAATTACCTTAGTTATTCGTCTCACTCATAGTTTGAATACACCGTGTCGGTGTCGGGTTTATAGTATACAGCAGAAAGAGAAACGCCGAGCAGAGCCCGGGACTATAAACCCGGATGTAGAGTTACGGAGTTTAAAACATTTCGAACCAGTTAACACTCCCATTTTCCGCGGACTGCCCAGACAATCAATATGATCCTTCTAAAGCAGCTTTGGATACTCGTTCTGATAAATTATAAAACTAACTGAAGTTGTAGCAAAGCCGAGGTCATACTATGAAGGTATACATTTTTAGTTAGTTCATTCGTTAGATTGAAATATTTATTAATATTTTAACCTAACCTAAAGGTTTATTGAGAACATACTCCTTTTTAGTGGACGGTTAAAGCACAGATAAATAAAACTACAACCTTTATAACAGTGTCCCATCCTCCAATAATACTCGGATCTCATCCGGGCGGGTAGTCTCTCCTTCAGAGCTATTTTTAAATCTTCTAAAGCGGCTTCAGGACGATTGAATCGTAATAGTATTTCCGAGCGAAGCCAGAGAGCGAGCGCTAGCGAAACTCCTGCATCGATGATTTCCTCAGTACCTATAATAATTTTATTTATTACATACGGTTTATAATGATTTTTCGATAGAAGTAGATTTACGTTTTTAATTATTCTTTTCGTTCTTGCTGCTAGTTGATTCATCATTTCCAGTTTCATCGGAATAAATCAAATAATAGTACAATCAGACAAAAAATAGTTGCCAGTAATAGGTATTATTCATACGTCATGATTCAAGAAGCAAAACTTTATCAAAATAATTTTTTTTTATCTAATTAAAATAATTTCGGAAGTCACTAAGTACTCAAAATATAGCTGTATATACACACTATATATACACTAGCCGACGCGCCGCGGTTTCATCCACGTGGTTGCCGTTTCCTATAGTATAAGATTTGAAGAAAGAAACGACCTTCACCCATCTGTTAATTGGATGAGGAGTGTTTTATATCAAATTTAGTACGTTAAAACTATATTGCGAGTAGGTTACCTCAAAAACTCTTATCCAAAATATCATTAATAGTGATTAATAATGGTTAATGATAGTTTAGTCAGCGAAATTTTTAAGCAACCTACTCGCTATATATTTTTTTAATGTAATTTAATTATGTATTTTAATTTGATTTATAACACTTTTCATTCATTAAACAGATGTGTGAATGTCGTTTCTACTTGATCTACTACCACTTGGGAATACGGGAAAAATATAACCTATTAAAACCTTAAAAGAATTTTTATAACCAGTTCTGTAGTTCCAGAAATTATTCTGTACAACCTCACAAATTCACAAATTTCACCTCTTTAATATTAGTAACAAAAATACACAAAACTTAACCGATATTTCATATTTAAGCTTCCAAGAGCCTTAATTACCTGTCATAGGAGCTCGTAACACAGCTTGGCTGGCTAAAGCTAAACTCTTTGTCAGGTCTCCGTCTTTTAGACAAGTTTGTGCAGCCATCCGCCTTTCATATGATATCCTAGCGTCTTTTCCACGGAACATCGGCTGAATTCTCGAGAGAACTTCATTTAGAGCGTTCATTATCTGAAAACAATAACTCAGCAATACAATAGCTCCGGGTATTTAATATCAGTGTAATAAAATCCAGTTTCAATATGCACCTTCTTGTAAGATCATTTCATTCTGTTTTCAATTTTATAACAGACAATTGGCCCTCCGAGATTTTCACTCGCGTAGTTCCCGTTTTCGTGAGAATAGGGGGTTAAAATGTAGCGTATGTTACTTTTTATAATTAATTATTGTGTATATTATTGTTTTTAACACAAAATTAGTGAACCGATTTTCATGAAAATGAAATGGGGCCAAACTAGAAGTATACTCCTTTAAATGAAAAAGGATTTTCAAAATTGGTTAAGAAACTACGATGTTATGAGGTAACAAACATTAAAAAAAAACACATACGCTTCGAATTGAGATCCACTTCGGTTCGGTTAAAAAGTCGGTTAAAAATATTTATTAGGCCATAAAGAGTACATATTTTTTTTTATTATTTACAAGTTAGCTCTTGACTACAATCTCACCTGATGGTAAGTGATGATGCAGTCTAAGATGGAAGCGGGCTAACTTGTTAGGAGGAGGATGAAAATCCACACCCCTTTCGGTTTCTACACGGCATCGTACCGGAACGCTAAATCGCTTGGCGGTACGTCTTTGCCGGTAGGGTAGTAACTAGCCACGGCCGAAGCCTCCCACCAGCCAGACCTGGACAAATTAAGAAAATCTCAATCTGCCCAGCCGGGGATCGAACCCAGGACCTCCGTCTTGTATATTCACCGCGCATACCACTGCGCCACGGAGGCCGTCGAATAGCTTATATTATATTGTTCAGTAACCTTCGTCCCATATATAAGCCAAATAAACCACAGAACTGACACAGCAAGACAAAAGGACAGACACACAGGCATACAATTTTAAAACACGGCACTAAAACATCAACAACATGTTGATGTTTTAGTGCCGTGTAAATATATTTAAGCACTTGAAAAAACACAGGTGCTTTGAAATCACAGACAGACTTTCATTTTATTTATATGTAGTATATAAGATTACATTTTAATGTTAGATGTTGTTTTGTACATTGAGGTTCATTTTATTCACGAATATATTAGCTGGGTATGGTGAATAAATGCTTTTAAATTAATTACCTGAAAGCAACTTCAGTAATGGAATCATATTACGAATTCCTTTGTGAATATTTCGGGCTAAAGCAATTTATTATCATAAGTTCGTATTTCACTACTGTGATTCAAAATTAGACAAGTAAGAAAGTAATGTTATTTGAATATTATTATTAGGCTGCTTTTAGAAATATAGGAGTATATTATCTAAGCTTTTACAATTATGAAGATTAGATATTTTTATGAAGTAGTATGAATTTCTAAATTAATATGAAAACATCAAGACAAACATTTCATTATATTTCAAGACTCACGACTTCGTCCGCGTGGAAATCGATGTAAGCTTTCAACCCCTATTTCACCCCCTTCTATTTATATTTTCGCATGTGTTATGTATAATAAATGGTCAACTAATCATTTTTCAAAACTTTATTTCAAAACACGAACGATTTATATTATAAAAAAACTTCAACCCTTATTTAACCATTTAGGGTTACGGTTTTGAAAAATCGTAATAAAATTATTCTAGTATTTTTTTGGTATTACACATACCAATTTTTACAAATGTAACTTAAGAAATGAAGGATTTTTCATACAAACTTTAAGGCCTCACCACCCCCTTCCGATTTAATTGTCTACATATTTTAGTCTCAAATTGTGCCAAGTGTCATTTAAATTCATTCAGTAGTTTCAGTGTAATGCCTAGTCAACATTAAATACGGACAGACAGACAGACAAAAAAAGAAATACTTTGGGCTTCAGTATCAGCTCTCCAACTAAAATTAACAAAATATCATCAATGTACAGAATTTGGCTTATTAGGTACTTTTTATTATAAGTATAGATTTTTATTTGAACTTTAAAATTGTTGTTTGTTTTCCATAATAAATCATAATAAAAAAAGTATTAGCCAATTTTAACGAGTCACTTTAGGACCAGGCCTGCGGAGTATAGGAGTGGGGATATACTGGTCCCATGCAGGTAGGTTTAGAGAGTTAATGTTTTTAATGACGATCTCATATACGAGTAAGTTAATGATAATGACCAGCTGAGCTATTTACTAATATGGTCTTTAATATTTTTTTTTTGGCAAAAACAACCTATTAAAATAAACATGAAATTAACTGACAAATGTGATCTACCTAATATATATAGGTTGCTCAGTATTTCCCATAGTATTATTATAATAAAAAGTAATTCAAATAACATATGTTTCTTGAACATTCTTAATTAATTTTTGGTAAAGAATACCCCAGAAGTTAATGGTAATACTCCCCAGCACCCTGTATACACGAAGGATTGTCATAGTAGGCACCGGATGACATTTTGTTACATAGAATACCCGTACAAGTATAAGTATATCCGTGAACATAGTCAAAGTTAGCGAATTTGCAGGTCCCAAGGCTTAACGTGCTCTCTAAGGAACGAAAGTGCAACACTACTAACAACCAAACTCCAGGCTGAGATTTTAATCTAAAAATTTCTGAAAAGAAAAACTCAATGTATCTTCAGCCCGATCCAGGAGTCGAACCCAGGACCTCATGATCTGAAACCACATAGACTAATTATCGGACCAACGATGCAGTTTTTGTACTTACAGTATTATTTTCCAATACGGTTGTAACTTTTTTGTCATCTTCAACATCTTCAAATGTCTGCATCCAGCCGTCTACTTCAGCCAAAGAAACAATTTCTTCCGCCAGACTCTTGAAGAAGCCTTTGTTGTTTGAGTAGACTGTAACATCGCTGCATATAGAGGCGTATTTTGGGTCAAAGTCCTCGTACACTCTGGGCATCTAAAGAAAACAAATTCAAAGTTATGACTATCTGCAGAGCGTGCTTTTATGTATGCAGCCTATAATAGATATTGTCTACTTAATACAATTTTTCTTTGCCCCAGCATGGAGCTGCACTGTTTGCAAATACATTAAAAGATAATTATGAAGTGTTGAAGTGCGAATTTTTAGATATCTCTTGCAATTACATTCTACCTGCAATTACAATCTATTGAAAATTCACATTTAAGGTTGCATTTGTCAGAGCGACCATGAGAAATGCATGTTAAGCCCAAAAAATGGAAAATGTTTCAATGGATACATCACAAGAAGCTTAGCATTACTCTATATATTATAAACTTACGTGTGTCAACTAGAGCCTGGCTAGTTGACATACGTGGAATAGCGGATTGTAAGGGAAAATCATTGTGAAATCTCGTATGTTTCATCGTTTTGCTATTAATTGAAAGCGATATCGATCGTACCTACTTGTACATTTAACTATTGGCCGTTTAAAATTAGCACTGAGCATTTCCAGTGCTCTAAATGTCAAGAGTTACGGCTACGTGACTATCTACCTACCACACAACATACAATGTACAATGAACATACCAAGCTATGTACATTGTACATTGTACAATCTTGCTGAATAAAAAAATGATATAAATATTTAATTATTGATGGTAAATGCATTTTAATTACTGGGTATATGCCAATGATAACAACTACGTCACAGAGATTTTACAAACACAAATAAGATTAGGTAAGAGCAACTAAAAATTAAAAATTTTAAATACCCCCAAAAATACCTGTACCTGATGTATTGACGCTGGTTCCCTGGGAAATGGGGCGGGCCTTAATGTGGGACACTACATGCGTTGACACATTAGCACCGTGTCATATCAGGGAGACAAAATCAAGACCGGGAGCCGCAGCAGAAACAGCTGAAACCGGTAAGTGGCTCAAGTATGCCTCTCTGACAGAGAGTTACATATTTGTACCTTTTACCGTGGAGACCCTTGGGCCATGGAGTCGCAGTGCCAAAAAATTTTACCGAATCATTTCGGCGGCGAGTTGCCTCGACTGGTGACAGAAGGGCTGGCTCATTTTTTGCGTAAAGGATCAGCCTGGCTGTCCAGCGCGGAAATGCAGCCAGTATTCTTGCCACCATTCCACGTGGGCATGATTTGTATAGTTATTAGGTTAAGTTAAGTAAGTTCCTTATTGTATTCTTTCTGAATATAAAAAAACATGAATTTTAAAAGGCTATAATGTTGTTAACCTACTACCTAATGTCAGAAATCCTTTTCATCTTATCAGAATTATTTAATAATATTGCAAAATGTGAGCTAGACTTCTTTATTTGTAATACATTATACAAATCAATCCTTTTCATTAGATGTCTGATATATATCGGGTATGTACACAAATGCAGTTACTTTTTATTCATTATTACTTTGTTGATTAGTATATAATTTAAAAGAATATTATTAATATTACTAGTACTATTCATCATAGTACAATATTTCAACTGAATATTTCTATTAGTCGAGATTCTCATAATTGCACATTGAGAAAGGAAGCGAAAAGTATTTTCTTATTTGCAGTACTTTTCTTTAATAATATTTTTTATCAACGGAGGGAGTTCTATTGAGCTCAAACGAAGTCCAGAAAATTTATTTAAGTAAATGAATTTCTTTTCGACGAGTTGCACAATTTTAAAAACTGTATTTCTACTGAAGTTCGCTGGGCATGTTTTAGTTCTAAGTTGGATACCAAGTATAACGGTTATATACGATTATGAATGTTTAGCGATGGCTGTGGAAAATGATTGGCGTAATTAGATACAAATGCATGAGGGATAATAAATATTCCGTTTTGTCAGCTATTACGAAGCTCTTAAAGCTATCATATATTCTAATATTATAAATGCGAAAGTTATTATGTGTAATTGTAATTACTGTTTAATATATCTAAATATTATGAAATTGTTATTGTTTCTAAGATTTGGTAAAATACTCTTATATTTTTTTAGTTTAGTTCTATTTTTATTTAACATTTATTAATTTTAGTTTGTTTGTTGTTTAAAGTTTAATTTATAATAGTTTTATGTAGCTGTGTGGCTGTGTTTATCCGTGGTGTCACCTGGATGAGGGTATCAGCTGAAAATCAGTCTTGTATGCTCCAGCATTTGCTTGGATCATGCAGCAAAATGCTGAGCTGATCCCTTTTTCAAGGTTGTGCCAAACATGACAGTGTTTGGCACTACTTAAGTTTTGGTCTTGCCTTGCTCAGGTGGTTGAGGCATCGGACGCTGCATTGGTGTTTCGACATTGTGGTGTGTGGCACAATTTTAAAATAAACGTTTTTTCATTCTTTCTTTCTTAATTGTTATTAATAGCACGGCTAAACCGCTGAATTATTTTGATGAATTTTAATCTATAAAAGCTGAAGAGTTTGTTTGTTTGATTAAACGCGCTAATCTCAGGAACTACTGGTCTGATTTGAAAATTCTTTCAGTGATTTTAGATAGCCCATTTATCGAGGAAGGCTTTATTTTATATATTATCCCGGTTTTCCTAAGGAAACGGGAACCACGCTGGTAAAACTACGCGGCGTCAGCTAGTATAGAGATATATTGGAACTTGAAGCAGAACATCGGTTTCAAATTATCCCGAAAAAATCTATGGTTCCTTCCAATGGGATTTATGAAAATCAGAATTTCCCAAACGCAGTCTTTGCCAGTAGGGTGGTAACTAGCCACGGCGGAAGCCTCCCACCACCCAGACCTGGACCAATTAAGAAAATCTAAATCGGCCCAGCCGGGGATCGAACCCAGAACCTCCGTCTTATAAATCCACTGCGCATACCACTGCGCCACGGAGGCCGTCAAAAATTTGGTTATCGTACTATGATGCACAGACTGACAAACTCACAACTTTCCTAAAATGATAATCCGACATTGAGAAATATACGACATAAAAATCCACAACAAATCGTAGCGAGTTAAATAATTATCTTGTTGGGATTGTTTGAAAGTCGACGACAGAAGGTTCGCCTTTCTCATTTAATATTAATCCAGCTCTTCCAACTGCAATATTTGCACTTATAAAGTTAGGTACACTAATGCCTACTTTTTCTTCGTGGCGTTTCTGAGAAAAGTAGTGACCTGATTGTTGACAGGCTGAGTAATATTATTTCAATTTACTGTGAAAGAGAAATATATTAAGTGGTAACAAGACTTCAGTGGCGTGCACAGGGTTTTTAACTACGGTATGCACTAGAGGTGCAAAATAGAAAATTCCTATCGCAATACAAGTTTGTAGTGAGTTCTCAGGGTAGGCAGGGCATTTTTGCATGTGTGTGTGCACGCCACTTTCTATTTAATAATAAAATTGATTTAATATTTTCGTGATTTTATAATACTCTTACTATTGTACCCGACTCTAAAGAGAGGTATACTATGAAGTTTGAACTGTGGTAATTCCCAAGACCAAGGTATTTTAGACCAAAAACTATACGAGTTAATTTTCGCTAGAAAATTCATTCTAAAAGTAGTAAATAAAAAAAAACGGCCAAGTGCGTGTCGGGCCACACTTAGTAATAGGCTTCCGTAGATTGAATTATTTATTTATTTTTTATTGTTATACAAGCAATACCATATATTAAATTATATAATATAAGAATTAGATTATTATAATTAGTAGAGCCGTGATAGCCCAGTGGATATGACCTCTGCCTCCGATTCCGGAGGGTGTGGGTTCGAATCCAGTCTGGGGCATGCACCTCCAACTTTTCAGTTGTGTGCATTTTAAGAAATTAAATATCACGTGTCTCAATCGGTGAAGGAAAACATCGTGAGGAAACCTGCATACCAGAGAATTATCTTAATTCTCTGCGTGTGTGAAGTCTGCCAATCCGCATTGGGCCAGCGTGGTGGACTATTGGCCTAACCCCTCTCATTCTGAGAGGAGACTCGAGCTCAGCAGTGAGCCGAATATGGGTTGATGACTATGACTAATATAAGAATTATTTTAGTCATACTTTTATTATTTATTGCAAGCTATGGATGCCCAGTTTGGGCATAGCCTTAATTAAAATGTTAACCCTTTATTTAGAGCACAAACATAACTACAACGGTACCCAACAGGATGGGATAGACGATATAATAATAATCCTCACTTTGCATGTAGGGAAAGACCTCATTTTTTTTTAAATTTATATTTGTACCACTTTAGAGGTGGTAGAGAGGGGGCCACTTGACTAACAAAAATTAGCTCATAAAGCTTTAATAATTTACAAACGGATCCCTAAATCGAAATATAATTATATAATATAATTGAAATAGTGGTAGAAGATCCCTCATATCATGAAAAGGCAGGAGACTGGACAATTTTAGCAATATTTCTATTAAGTACTATATAAATTATAAATTTAAATTTTATTTATTTGTATTTGTCATTAATTATAAAAGATGAATTGTTAACATGTAAAATGTATTCTCAACAAAGTACTTGTTACTTGAAAAAGAAATTTAATAAAACAATGGACAGTTTTTTTACAGAAAAAATTATCCATTGTCTCTAATAATAAAATAATGAAGTAGTTCTCGGTTTATAGGTAAAGTTGTAGAGTTTAATATGGAGTAAATGGAGTAAAATGTATCTTATATTATTAGAATATAGGTATGTATTACGTGATTATGTAAATGATGAATCCTTGGAGTGCTCTACTTCTTTAGCATATTAATATTATTTTTTTACTTAATAAATGTTCTCTATCACGGTAATACTGTCATTATTGTCTTCACACCTTTAATCTATGGTATTCAAAAAACAATCCCAACGAAATGTCTACCATGGTCACTTTTTAAGAAACAATTTTATTATAGTTCTCCTAGATTTCACGATATGCATGCATGTACTACTTTTTGCACTTAAGTTTGAGTTACAAACAGCGCTTTAGTGTCTATGATATCATAATACCTTAATTGTTTATAAGCACAATTTCATTTATAAAATATATTCTAACAAAAGAAACATTGCAAAACTAAAATGGTATTCATATTAAGGTGTTTTTGCTGATTTATCTAGCTCTTACTCTACTAGTCAAGTGACTAGACTGGATAGAATAAATAGAAGTTGTTTTACCTTAGTGAATATGAAGAATTTTTTGCCTGGATACGTAATGCCGGCTAGCACCACGTGCACAGTTTTCTAAAATTATTCCCAACTACACGTACTAACGTACGAATACGTGATAGATATAGAGATCTATTTTTGAAATATTAGCACGAAGCGCCATCTGTCCTCCGGGTAAATGTACAAAGACGTTTAGGAAATACATAAACAGAACTTAACACAACTTTGGGTATGCAAATTATTTTGATAATTATTTTATTTAAAAAAAAACAAATCTAAATCTCTGATCAATAATACATATTTTGTGGTATAGTCACACTTAGTAATGCCCCTTGCAACATTCATTAGCAATGTTTTGTTTATTCTGAATGAGAATCCGAAATGAATTTCTATTTGCAATCCATGAATATTCGTCAATTCAGAATTAGAGAGCCCGTGACGTGTCATTATTTGTTAGGATTCCTTTTCTGCTGTCGCAATAGCGCGCTTATAAACCCTAAAGTATACCTAAACTACAGATTTATCTTTTAAATATGATCAATATTCCCATTTCTATCCAACTAGTCGGGAAATACTGTGTTAGTAGTGGGTACGACAATAGAGCAACGGGGCGGGATCGGACCACTATCTCTTGGTGATGAGTCCGACCGCTCTTACCGTTGAGCTATTGAGGCTGTATATAAGACTAGCTGACGCCGCGCGGTTACACTTGCGTGGTTTCCGTTCCCGTTGGAATACAGGGATAATATAGCCTATAGTCTGCCTCAATAAATGGGCTATTTAAAACTGAAAGAATTTTTCAAATCGGACCGGTAGTTCCTGAGATTAGCGCGTTCAAACAAACAAACTCTTCAGCTTTATAATATTAGTATAGATAAGACACATTATGCACTAAACTTGTGGAAAATAAGATCATAGATACATAATAGGTATTTATAGTTAGTGAAGCTGTGGCTAACTGAAATTGTAGTTTTACTTTTTTTTAATTAAAAGAGATATTCTGAGATAAATAAAATTTCAGCTGAACGATATCAGCTGTATTTACTCGTACGTCAGTGGTTTCGCC
This sequence comes from Bicyclus anynana, assembly GCF_947172395.1. Lineage (NCBI taxonomy): Eukaryota > Metazoa > Arthropoda > Insecta > Lepidoptera > Nymphalidae > Bicyclus > Bicyclus anynana. Next base: position 10,043,992 of record NC_069110.1, on the reverse strand, counting down.
TACACGTTTTATGATACCTAAAATGACACAAAGCGAAATGATAATATAACTTTATATTTTTGTACACAATACCAAGACACAATAAACGTACAAATATAATAATAATATAAGAAAATCTCGAAATTTATACATTGTATTCGTACTTATAATTATTATAGTACGAGTGGAATAGTTAACTGTTCTTACAGTTAACAATTCCATGGACATGGGAGCGGTAATAAATTCTACAACAATTCCGGAAATCTCAACAACAACGTAAGAGTAACTTTGATTTTGATGGTGAAAATCAAAGTTACTCTTACGTTGTTGTTACTTACTTTAATTTAATTACGAAATTGCGTGGAAAAACCACTCAATGGGTGGTGTAGTGTAAAGCTTTAACAAAAAATACGTTTGGCTTTGTCAAAGAATCTCTTTACAAGTTCACGAAGAAGTGTCTTTATTCGAAAAGTTCATGAATAGCTGGCACAGGAACTCCAACAAGATGCGATGTTACGAGTAAATGAAGAAAACACGAAACATGTTTGTTAAATAAATATTTTATATTGCGTGGAATAAAACACAACGGGACGTAACATCAATAGTTCCACGGTAATTGGAGGGAATATTGATCATAATAATAATAATAATGTAATAAAAAAAAATCAACCCCCTGTCTGAGAGGGCCTCCAATATGCCTGAGAGACTACCCAGGACTATACCCAGGCTCGACAGATGTCTAGAGTGCCATCTTTCATAATATGTTTCCAGTAGTTTCTCGTCTTTACAACTTCGTCCATAATTTATATTTTGTATTATTATATTTTGTATTGACATAGTTAAAAAATTATAAAAAACTATAAATATAAATAAATGATATAATAAAAATGTAATGTACAGTGCTAATTTAAATCAGAACAATTATTAGTTAGTAGTAATGATATTGAGTCAACTATTATTGTTTCAGTAGTCAATAGCAATAAGCTTCGAGCTACATGTTAAGAAACTTTCTCTTTATTGCTGGATTTAGGGTAAATACAGAAGGCAGATTCTTGAGACGGCGAATATTATAAGAAGGTTCCTCATTAGGGAGTCCTGACCACCGTTTGTTTGGGCACTCAAAACGCCCCGCAACGTCGGACGGACGTCTGATTTTTTTAAAAAAATATATAATATTTAGTGTATGTATTGCGAAATGGTGTTTCGCAAGACCCATTCGCAATATATACACGGGTACTTGTACTTAAAACTTAAAACAAAGCAAAGTACAAGAACCCTGTCAATGATATGCTATATAGTAGTATTTCTAATTAAAATCGCAACTTAAAAAAACCACGACGAAAGCTCGTTCCAGACTTCGTCCTCGTATGTGTGGCGCCAATGTCATAAAATGAATATAACAAGCACGGTGCGGTGAGAAAGCTAGCATATCATTTTTCTCTACTCCTTTTTCAAGTAAAATGCATTGTTATGAAATCCATACAATGCAATGTTTCCTAACAATGTCCTGAAAGCATCATTTCCTTGAATTTTATAAACTGACACCAGCACTATTGTCCTCAGTGTTCTGCAAACAATCTTATCACCTTATAGAAAATAACCTTTTAACTATTGTTGTCATAATGCTGTTATACTGTGCTGAAAGCATTTCATAAAACTAAAATATTTATCTCTCAATAGATGCATTAGCGGAGTATCATTATCCTTTTCTTAAAGCTTATTTTATAATTCATAAAAGTGGGTCACTGTATTGATTTTCTCGTTTGATTATTTTTATACTAGCTGACGCGGCGCGGTTTTACCCGCGTGGTTCCCTATTCCGCAAGAATACGTGGATAATATATAGCCTAGAGCCTTCCTCGATAAACGGGTTATCTAACACTGGAAGAATTTTTCAAATCGGACCAATAGTTCCTGAGATTAGCGCGTTCAAGCAAACAAATAAACTCTTCAGCTTTTTATTATTAGTATAAAACACGGAACCATGTAGATGTCAAATTAGGTGTAGCTCATTAACGCCATTGTTTCATTGAGATTCGATACGGTAAATGGACTTATTATGCTAAATGGACTAAGAAAGTAAATACTATATTGTTGGAAGAAGGTAGTCGGAAAAAATGTGTTTGGCTATATACATGGAAATTGTAGGCGAATACATAGTATACCTAGATATAAATAAACCTTGGCTGAGTTTGTTGTGGACTCTTCTCGGACCGAGGCGCTTTGGAACCCTCGTAACTTTAACTTAAGGCTTTCGACTTTTCAAAAGTGCTTGTAAACTAAGCCTAATTTAAATAAATTAAATTTGAAATTGGAATTTAGGACATACGGTTCAGTTAGGTAGGTCCAATTTTGAAAAAGAGGTGAACCTCTGAATTCATCTCGGCTGGTTCGCATTCGGGAAACTTCGCGATATCTTTTCGTCCAATATTACTCAGTGCCTGAAGACAAAAGTCTTGGAACAGTGCGTCTTGCCAGTAGACAGACTTAAGATTCCGAGACTTGGTCGCTAACTATGGGCCTCGTTAGAAGGCTCAGAGTCACACAGCGGGCGATAGAACGAGCTATGCTAGGAGTTTCTGAGCGTGATTGAATCAGAAATTAGGAGATCCACAGAAGAACCAAAGTCACCGTTTTATACACGGGGCACATAGTTCTAAGAGCCGATGGACATTCTTAACATTCTTGGTGGAAATTGTTAGACCTAATAGGCTTTGATTGAATAATATTGTGTTTTGCCCTTTATTAGCATCTGATGTTGACCCGTTCCTGACAATATATATATATGTCGGCGCGAGTAAGTTATTTGATTGGTCGGCTCGTGTTGTCATGAGTCGAGATAGTACGAAGCTAGGTGGGGAGTAGTGGAAGACCGAGTGCTGGCGATATAAGAGACCGCTCGGGCGGTCTAGCTCATCCTTTTGCGCTGCGCACAATTACAGCCGCCCCACGCTACGTACGGAACCAGGTCATCTCCTGAGCATGGAGAGCCTGGACGATCACATTCGCCGCTTGAGCACCTCAATGTTCGCACGCGCCGACGGAGCGCAATCCCAGCACCTGCGAGGGATCGCGCCGTATCATCGACGACCACCGGACAGTCACGACCGCTCCCTCGCTGCTGGCTGACGGGCGCACTCCAGAACACATCTGGTGGGCTCGACCTCGCCGAGCAGTGAGAGAAGCACCACACAGGAAAAAAAAATAAGACCATCTCGCCGCAGCTCCGTAGATCGCCGGTGACCTTCGCAGGCTCGATCGCAGCGCCGCGTAACACACCGGATATGACAAATCCATTCTGGCACCATGGACCGCGACAGTGGTCCCACCCAGTGACCCGCCTGTAGTCGCAGACGGCGTTTGCAACCATCGTAAGAGGCCATGGCCGAGCCGGTAACCCCGAGACCCGCGAAGGTCTGCGTGGATGATCTCTCGTCTAGCTCATTCTTGTCGAGGCGTTCGATCCGTCCACCTGTGCTGGATATGCAGTCAAAAACTAACGATATCTCTGGTGCAGTAAGTGGTACTGTGCTGTTCAACAGGAAGGTCCTGGGTTTGATGCCATTGATAATTTTAGGATTTATTTTAAATTGGCTTATCTGGTATGGTGGCAAACATTGGCCATGGCTACCACCCTCGTCGTACGTCTACCGGTAAAGACGTACCACCAACCGTTTTAGCGTACCGGTATGTTGCTGCATAGAAATAGAAACCTTCTGAAGCAATTATAATTTTATACTATAGATATGTTATGTCCCTACAAAACCACCGCAAAAAGTGATCCGAATTTAGCTACACCACTGAGCGCACACATGCACAATTTGGACTTTAATTCCATTATATATTTATGTATATATTATAGTTTTTACACTTCCTGAACACACAACTCGACATCGTAGACGATATTTAATCGTTTGTTGTTTAATAAGCGACTTAATGAAATTAAGTCAATTTTTCACATATTATGTCCACCTCAGATTTGATGCGCTAGAGCATCTTCTCTAGTTAAGTAAGTAAGTCAAGTATAAAATATCATTGTTCTGAGGAATGTGTGGAATAAACTTGTAACTCTTAAAAGTAAAGCCGCTTCCATCTTCGACAGCATCGTCATTTGCTCGTAACATCAGGCGAGACCGCAGTCAAGGACTGACTAGCTGACTCCGCAAAGTTGTTCTATCATATAAATTCCTTCCATATAAAAATACTAAAAATAGAGGGTAGGGTAGATGAAAAATAGCTTACGACATACCTCATGCCTACTAAATATACATAAAAAAACTCAATAAAATCTATTAAACCGTTTGAAGGAGATTAGTCACAAATACTTATTTGAAAATTGTATAATATCTAAGTATTCCGCGATAGTGAATGCACACGATAATAATACGAGTACTTCGTTATAACCACTCCACGAGCAGACGCGCTTTGATAAACGCCTTTATTGCATAAACGCCGGTAGCGTAATGGTAAACGTAAAAATCAATCTGATGATAATTGAACACATTTTAGCAACCAGCTTCATGGAGCTGATGACGCGCTGCTTATCAGCGGTTATCACCCTGCGAGTCTCGTGTTTCTATCACACTTCAGTCGCGCGTTCTCGCTCTAAGAGAGTGGACTCGATGTTAAAATTTTCGTTGTACTATTCCCGAACGTGATCGTTTACTTGCCCTAACTTTACGATCGAATGATTGCACCTGCTCGCTACGACTACTTCCCGTGAGTATGGTATCTGTTACGTTTTTGTTTTCAATTGACAAGATTAATTCCCAGAACATTTCAGTCAATGTAAAACCACGTTGGAAGTAAAAATCCTTCATCGTAGCGCGTGATCTCTGTATTAGAACGTTTTCAAAAAAAATTCTTTTTAAGTGAAGAGTTTGAGTCATTGCGTGTCTCGTGAAGGTCGTAGCTCATCCTAAAGTAAATATTTCCAAACGGTTTTAATGTATCAGGTGGGATGTTTAACGAGACGCAGTCATAGCACTATGTGTGGCCACATTAGGTGTGTCGCTCATATATTATTGCGATTAGCCTCCGTTAAGCCTATTTATCTCTCAGTCATGGTATACTCTACCTGTATTAGTATATCTGTAAGTCTTTTTAATGCCGCCAGCGTAAAAACGGCTTCATAAATACCGATGCATATCATCTACATTGTACCTATTGTTAATAAACCGTGGAGATGTAACAAATAGGAAATAGATAGTACATCTATTCAAATAGGCTTCTTTATATTGTCGAGTTTGAAAATGGTTTTGTTTGAATTTAGAATAGTTGCATTATATTAATACAATAGCGTGGTCTTGTTCGAGAATCAGCTGTTCGCTAAGTATTGACAAGTAGCCAGTATCTTATATGTTACTTGAAATGTTCCTTCGTTTTACTTCTTTGATTTTCACATCGTTCGTTATCAACTCATATACGGCTCACTGCTGAGTTTGAGTCTCCTCTGAGGATGAGAGGGATTAGGCCAATAGTCTACCACGCTGGCCCAATGCGAATTGGCAGACTCCACACACTCAGAGAATTAAGAAAATTCTCTGGTATGCAGGTCTCCTCACGATGTTTTCCTTCACTGTTTGAGACACGAGATATTTATTTTTTTAATTTCTTAAATTTTAACACATACGTTGAAAAATGTACATGATATACTAGTTGTCATCCTATTTAAATCTTCACAGATAGTAGAAATAGTAGGTGCTAATGGCTGTGGAAATGGAAGGGAATTGGAATTTGGAATGGAATTAATTAGATGTCAATATTGTTATTAGAGTGTTTCATGCTAGTAGCATTAAGTGAATTATTGTATAGTACCTATAGAGATGTTACATACTAGAATGCTATAAATAAATAAAATTAAATGAATTATTGTATTTTTGAGTTTATTACAGAATTTTTTTTAGCTATGGTTATGAAGGTTATGAAAAAGTATATAAAATCTATAATAGTAGAAATTCAATTTGCTATACGAAGAGTCTCAACTACTAGACAATCATATTACTTACCCGTATTTGTCAGAACAATGAGCGTAATGAAAATAATGGTCTGAGAATAATTGTTCAGATTGGTTGTCTTTTATACAAAATACTATGGCATTATACCTATTCGTTCGTACTACGTTGTTAATCGTATGTTGTGTTTCAGATTAATATTCAAGGTATGAAAATTTGTTAGGATAAGTTAGTTATGTTGATTAGGTATGAAGTATAAAATGTAGGTACATACCGTATCGATATAATAAAGTGCCGATTTCGCAGGCAACAAAAATCCCTCTCACTTTATAAATATAAAAGTTTGTATGAATGCGTGTAAAGATGGATATGTTTTTATTATAACTTTAATAAAAAAAAACGGTTGACGGAATATTATATTTACCATACAAAACACTATTAATAATTTTAAAAAACTCTCCCGTTGCGCGACACAAGCAACCGGTAATCATGGTTCCAGAGTGAGGAACATGCTCACAATACGCGCTGTTTCAAGAATCACTGCCTTCTGTATCCGAAAAAGATCCAATAGTTAGCGTCTTATGATGTTGGTCGTGGGACTATTGACTGAAACATCTATCGGAACAATAATAGTTGATTCAACATTCCACAAGGCGGTAATCACGTGGGCAAGATCCAAGTATTTTGATACTTTTTCCTTTTTGGCTTTAACCAGATTATCTTCATGTGGAACAGTAATATCAATTATTATTGCACGACACACTGACCGATTGACTAGCGCTATATCAGTTCTATTGGTAACAATATACCTGTCAGTGATAATCGTTCGGTCCCAGTAGATATTTATCATTATCATTATCAGTCTCTTTGAAGAACCTTTAATCAACACGCTTTTGAGCCGCTTGCATCCAGTTCCAGTTCCCTGCAACCCGCTTGATATCTTTGGTTCACCTCAACCAACACTGCTCTTAGTTCGAAACTTACCTACTCGTAAATTAACACATAGACTAATAAACGAAAATAATACGTGAGTAGGTAGATATATGACAAACAAAACAGCTGAACTTTGTCGGATTAACATAAATGGAATACTGCGTAAAAAGTAAATTTCAATTATACTCTCTCACAAAATTTTAATTGAATGTACTCTCTGTCAATATTTATTCGTTGCCACACATTTCTCCTTTCTCTCTGGGCCCAATTAATAAGTGCATGCGGCCAAATTGTTTGATAGTAATTACATCATAATAAAAAATAAACAAATAATTGTTGATTTGTTTAAGAAGTGAAATTTTAGATCTATGGGAACTTTATGACATTTGTTTTAAATTATTTTAAATTAAAAGGGATCATTTGATATCCATACAAATTAATAAAATGGAATTCTCTATTTGTAATTTTAGATTCCTTTCACTAATTGCATAAAAAGTATATACAGAACCTACTCACGGGTATATAAAAAAATTAAATTTTTAAAATGTTCTGCTGTTCCGGCTAATTTCAGAAACGGCTGAACCTGTCTTGACGCTATGATAATTACAGCAGATAGCTGATATTGGAGTTACTGAAGCTACTTTTTATTCCGATATTCCTACAAAGACGGGAGCTTCGCATATAAAACCGAGGGCACAGCCAGTCTATTAAATAACTAGAAGTCTCACTTAGTAAAAATGTGAAGTATGCCACAATGTGTTACCGTTTACGTATTGTTAGAATGTCTTATTTATTATCATTATTGTGACATTAAAATTCAATTCATGTATGATGTGAACAAATATGAAAACATAATCACATGTCACAGAACATAACGTCTATTATCCCCGTCCATTATGATAATATGAAGGTACGGGTGACACATTAATGCATTCGTACGACTACTTAATTTCTTATTAATATGTAGTTGAATCTGCATGACAATAAGTCATTTATTTTTTAATAAAAAGTATGCAACGAGGAAATGTTTATAAAAATAAATTAAATATATTAAGAAATCTTTATTCTGTAAAGAGTGTTTGTTTTTATTATTATTTTATTAGCTAGTTCAATAAATTAATATATTTATCTATACTTATTTTATAAATGCGAAAGTAAGTATGTCTGTCTATTTGTTACCTTTTCACGGCTAAACGGCTGAAAAGATCAAGATGAATTTTGGCATAAATGGGACCCTGGAGCCAAACATAGGGTACTTTTTGACGCTAAAATAAAAATAGAAGGGGTGAAATAGAGGTTGAATGTTGTTCAAAATCATAAAAGAACATGAAATATAATGTGATGATGTGATACAAGAATTTTAAAAATTAAACCCCAAAAGTGGTGAAATAGGGGTTGAAGGTTTACATTGATTTCCACGCGGCTGAAGTTGCGAGCATCCCCTAGTTCTATATAAGCCGCATTTCTAAACAAAATTTGAATAACAACATTTGGAGGAATATAGAAAACATATCTATAACATCTTTATCTATCTTTAAATTTCATTTCATTTTAAAGATAGATAGAGACTCGTGTCGCGGTGTTTGTTGTTTGTTTAGTGTGCATATCATAGCTCTGAAATCTATTTTTATACACTTAAATGATAAGGGTGACCCATCCCCAAAATTTAAAAGGCAAAACAATGTTTGGGTCAGCTAGTAGTTAACCTATAATAGGTACAGTTTACACGGCAACCGTACGGGTTACGGGACGTACCTTTTACTTGGACGTATACGACTAATCTCAACTATGTTTATTATGTGAACTGTGGAATAAGTAATTGGAATGAAGCCTCTCTAAGTAGACAATAGACATGTACCAAACGCATGCGCAGATATGGCCAACAAACGTTTAGCTTCAGATGTATTTATGTGCAATTGTATGAAATACAGCGTCTAAACACGTTTATAAATGACGTGTATCAGGTCTTGATATGAACCAACGATATTCTATACTATAGATATGTCACGTGCCTACAAAATCAACGCTAAAACTAATCCGAATAGCTACTCCACAGAGCGTACCTACATGTATTTTGTATTGACACTGTAGACAATATTTAGGTATTATTTGTTTAAATAACCTTTGTTGTTTACTATGCTACTAGATGATAAGGGCACCGTTTGTAAAATATTAAGGTTTTAAGTGTTAATTTTTGTGAGAGTCAAGTGTCCCCACACTCTACCAGCTAAACGATATTTAAAGATAAGTGAAAAAAATCACAGAAGTTATAGCAATAGTAATAGCAATTACTATTTAAAGAGTTATAGCAGACCTATTTAAAAAACCTAGTTACCCGGGAATTTTTTATTTTTTATTTTTTCTCTCTACAATCAATCTCACCTGATGGTAAATGATGATTCAATCTAAGATGGAAGCGGGCTAACTTAGAGTAAGAGTTAAGAGTAGGATGAAATTACACTCCTTTCGGTTCCTACACGACATCTTACCGGAACGCTAAATCGCTTAGCGGTACGTCTTTGTCGGTAAAGTGGTAACTAGCCACCAGCATGAAAATTGTAAGGATGATTTTTTTCTCGTCTATCCCACAGTGTGGGGTATTTTTATACAAATGGGGTATTGTGGAGCATTTCCCATAATCTCAAGGTGTTGACAAGTCCACTTATAGGACTGCTTAACAATTTTGTTTTAATAAAAAAAAGTTTTTATGTTTTCATACAAAATAGTTCAAAAGATTCCGACTATCCATGTACACACGCCTTTAACTATCCTTGCATTTTAAAATACGTAATCGTAGTGGTAAAACTGTCGGTATCGATGAGATATTGCAATTGGCACTCCGCAACTAATCACTAACAAGTTAATTTTTCTTGAGTAACTTCATTTCGATGAGACAATCAACTTTTTTATTTAAGAAAATTTTCGATTGTTGGGGAGGGATTAATCGCTAGTAAAGGTTTTCTTGTTCTAGGATCACTTATTAATCGTAAGTTCAGGGTCAGGGGCTTTTGGTTCTTGATAATCAAGGGTTCTTGGTTCTTGATCTTGGTTCACACTCTTTGGTTCAGGGATCTTGATCGGTTCACGGTTGGAGTTTTTTTTACTATTACTTAATTAGTAGTAATACAATATAACAACCATAATGTCCTACAAATTGCGTGGTACATTATCTCGTTACGAAATTATTATTTTCTGGTAGTCAAGTCAAATGTACCAGTACAAAATTTTCCACGGATCCTCGAATATGAGATATACCTGGGAAAATATACAGTCGCGTCCACTATTGAGTGTAGTCGCGTGCCAGCTGACGTACTATAAAGTAAGAAGCCCTACAGAATCACATGGACATGTAAACGTGCCGGACGCTCAAAGGTCTAGCCTAAAGGACTAGCCCTATAAATGGAAACCATACGTGTGTGAAATATACCTGAAACTAGGTTTGGATAAATCAGACTGCGTTGAGTAAATAATTTATTGTTGCGAAAGGTATAAATAGAAACATTAACAATGAGAAGCATGAAGTTTCAAATCTATACATTAAAAAGGGTCTAAAAACGACACGAGAAAATAATTTAGATAGAAATCGAGAGATACAAAAGTGGCCAAGGCATAGACTTGGTTACACATTAAAAGCCTTACTCGTTGTGCACTTTTTACTAACAAACAAATGTGATATGAAGGTAGAAAACTAATGCAATTTCATAACTTATTTATATTATGTAAATGATGTATTGTTCTTTTTATACAATGTTATGTGCTAAGGTAATTATTTATAATAAAATAATAATAATTTATGTAATTCTTTATTTTTATTAATTTAAGAACAAGTTAATTATTATTATTATTAGGTGTGAAATGATCATCGATTTACTCCTATACCCTCATTTTTAATGATGATAATTATGATGATGATGATGATGATGATGATGATGATGATGATGATGATGATGATGATGATGATGATGATAATGATGATGGTGATGATGATGATGGTGATGATGATGATGATGATGATGTTGATGATGATGATGATGTTGATGATGATGATGATGATGATGATAATAATGATGATGATGATGATGATGATGATGATGATGATGATGGTAATGATGATGATAATGAAGATGAATATAATTATGTTAATGATTATGATGATGATATAGTAGTAGTAGAAGACAGGCGTCCGCTAGTATATTTTATTCCTCGAATAAGTCCTACATAAAATTATAACATAATTATAAAATAAAACTATAGCATGAATAAATAAATAGCTACGTGGAATAATTATTTTCTAATTAGGTAAAATAATACTATTCATTAAAATAAATATGAACGATAAATCAGTAATAATATGGTCTTGAAATGATATACAGATACATGCTGATATTTTGTCATAGAAGAGCTGAGTTTTGATTATAGGGGCTGCAAACATTAAAAGATTTTTTTCAGAAACAATGATATGTAAAAATTAAATTGTGCTGAAAAATTACCTAACGAAGTATAGTCCAAAGATACAGTTTAGACAGAGATAGCGGACGCGTTATCTCAATTTGCTTTAGTGTAAGATTTAGATATTGAAACTTACGATAAGGAAATTCATTATTGAACACATTTTCATAGAGTTGTTAAAGTAGATGACATGGAACGATATCCATAGACTGTTGCACTTTACAGTTATATTATGCATACAAATATATATAGCTACTTTCAAATGCATTAAATGAAAATCTGTTATTTTACAATTAGAAACACTTCACGTTTATTTATTTGAATAGATAATTATGTATGTTTACTTACAATACATCGTCTCGCCCCGCAGAATTTTGTTTAGCATAATGTTGGTATTGTTACGGACGACTCTGGAAACATGAACTTTAACTAGCTGGCTAACGTTGTTTTGCTTCGTAAATTATTTTGGGGAGTTAAAAAGTTTAGGGCCGGACCACCGGTCAGTTATCAGTTAGGGGTATGAAAAGTATAACTATGTTGGCTGATTCTTAGACCTAACCGATATGCACATAAAATTTTATAAAAGCCGGTCCAGACGTTTCGTTGGAATTTTGTAACAAACACCTTTTATACAGGGTGCTAGGGAGTATTTTTCATAACTCTGGGCTAATATTCTTTACCGAAAATTAATTCAAAATGTTCGAAGAACGTGTGTTTTAAATATAATAATTTCGGAGTAAATAATATTTCTTTTGTAATAATATCTTGAAATCTGTCCCATATACGCATCTTTATGATTAAGACGTAGCCAAACTTTAAAATTTTAAAATGCAAGGATGGATACTAGCGTGTGCTACATGGATAGTCGGAATTATTTGAATTACGTTGTATGAAAAAGTAAAGCTTATATTTTTTAGTAAAAAAATATTAATTATGCAGTTTGGCTCCGATAAGTGAACTCGTCAACATTTTAAAGTTATGGGAAATACCCCTGCAACCTGTATATTAAGGATATAATTTTTTCCCTTTATTTTGTTTTTTGTTGAAGTTGTTTCCTTTCGGAGACGGGAAGCCGTCGAAGCGTCAAGTGTAATTGTCAGACTTCAGGCGTTGGTGAGATGTAACTGACATCGAAATTTTTTCAGGTTCGAGATATATAGCAGGACCCTGAGGTGATTTCGTCATTGTACAAAAACTAGCGATTGTCCGAAAATCAATATGTATCAATTATTGTGAATATAAGTTGATAAATTACAGATTTTCATAATACCACCCTATTCAAAAAATAAAAAGTGAAGGAGACATAACAAATAGTCCACTAATCTCCACGATATCTCGATGGATCTTGATGACGATGGTCTCCACGATACAGATTAATCTAGTGTGGATAATAATCAAATATATTTTTGGTTAATAAAGTTTTTTTTTTATTACTATTAATCATTTTACAAAATGATGACGCGGACGATTTATATTAAAAAACTGCAACCTTTTTGAACCTTTTTTTAACCCTTTAGGGGTAGAATTTTGAAAAATCTTGATTGATATTGTTTTTAGTATTTCTGTGTTAGTACACATATAAATTTTTAACGTTTTAACGTAAAAATGTTAATATATCATTAATATATTATGTTATAATATTAATACATGTTATAATCTATTTATATTTATGTAACAAATATGTTCTATTATATCTTTATCCAAATCAATCAAATTCAGCTTTGACATTTAGGCATAAAAAGGTCACACAGACAGACAAAGTTACTTTCGCATTTATAGAATTATTAGTAAGGATTTTAAGGCGTGGTATATTTTGTTCATAGTTCACATAAAAGCCGCTACTTCTACGTAGATCACTCGTAAATCTCTCCAAAGCTTCCTATCTCGAGTTTACCATCCAATCCGTACCACATCTCTGTGAGAAAATAACTTTATATTTCTTCTTTTGAATCTTCTTTTTATTTTTACGAGCTTTAAATATACTTGTTTTGTTTGCATGGTTCGAATCTTGCAAGCTGTATCCGATTCTTCTAGACCACTTCTTTTACATCCAAATACCCGAATTTTGTATACACAACACAGGTCGAAGAACTTATAAATCATATTTTGATGGCTTAAATAAATAACTGTTTATATTTTATTTAATAATTATTTTCCTTTTTCAGCCGCCGGGAAAAAATTATAAAAAAAAACAATTTATAGAAAATATTTTTTTTTGTTGTTTTGTGTTTAGTTAATCGAATTGCACTCTTTATAGCTTTGAACTAACCCTTAACACCTTACCTTATCCACCTTATCTAATTGCAGGTTGAGTATTTCTGAATTTGGGTCGACTTAAAAGTACCCACCAAAAAAAACATACATACAGCCGAACGTAGAACCTCCTCCTTTTTGGAAGTCGGCTAAAAGGCTTAAGCAGATTAAAGATTTTCCCTTACATTTATCTTACATGCGTGAGTGAATTCCAAAATTACCTCTTCAGATCCCCATCTATGTACGTTTATGAAATCTTGGACAATGTATTAAAACCACTTATTCGATTGAACTAAGAACTACAAATACATATTGATAATGAAATAAAAATACATTAAAACTAAGAATTAACAGTACGTATTAAGTTTAAAATAATATTAATTTTTAATTGATTTCACTAAAACCTTAGAAATGATTCTCTATGAAATTTTTGGATAGTAATAATATAATGTTTTTCGCAAATAATTTCTGCTAATGCGGTTCAGTACTGTTGCAGCGTGAAGAAGTAACAAACATACACACAAACTTTCGCCTTTATAATTAATGTGATAAACTTTAAGTTAGGTAGGTAGGTAATAGTTACGACCTAGCACACTCAAAGTGAGAATAAGTCTGCAATCTCTGCATGAGAGCCAACAGTGCGTTCAATCGACATTTATTTGTTGAGATACGAGTAGGTAAGTCAGTAAAGGCATTTGATTTAAGTTTACTTTCCATTACGACTTTGATTGCGAATTCCCGGCGTACAGCGTATGGGAAAACTATTTCAAAGTTCTGGTATTGTCGTATACCCTTATCGAAAACTTTGTCCACGAATCGTTTTTCGATTGAAGTGATAGACTACAATTACTGACAGACCTTGGTTTTAAATGGAAATATGGTCTGATAGAGATACTCGTCAATTTTATATCATTTTTCGCTATTTACGGCGTGCGGATTACTATGCCTTCGTGGGTTTCCATCTACAGCCATTTAATGTTTTTGTTCCTTTTTGTTTTATTGTCATTTTTAAAAACATCAAAAATTAAAATGATCATCTAATTAGTATACTGTATTATAAAAAATTGAGTATTTGCACTTACTAGTAGACCCATTCGATGCTTATAATAATATATAATACTAGCGGACGCCCGCGACTTCGCCCGCGGAAATTTAGTTTTTCATAAATCCCTCGGGAACGATGGATTTTTCCGGGATGACAAGTAACTTATGTGTTAATCCAGAGTAAAATCTATTTCCATTTTAAATTTCAGCCAAATTGCTTCAGTAGTAGTAGCGTTAAAGAGTAACAAACATCCGAACAAACTTTTGCTGAAATTTGGTATCGAGATATATTATAGCGTGGATTAACACATATACTACTTTTTATCCCGGAAAAAAAGTCGCGGGCGTCCGCTATTAATAAGATATAACTTATAATATATATAAGACTGTACAATGAAGTCCAAATGATTTAAAATAAATCTTAAAGCAATAATATATAATATTCACTGTAGATGTATGGAGAGGATAACAATATTTGTTGCATAACAATACCACAGGAGCTCGCTAACAATGCCGGCCCGCATAATGTAAAATAAACATTGTAAC
The DNA here is from genome assembly GCF_947172395.1 of Bicyclus anynana. NCBI lineage: Eukaryota > Metazoa > Arthropoda > Insecta > Lepidoptera > Nymphalidae > Bicyclus > Bicyclus anynana. Next base: position 10,028,834 of record NC_069110.1, on the reverse strand, counting down.
TCTTGCACTCTGTGAAAGGAAAGACAGCCAGTTGCGTGATGTAGCGATACGAACAAAAATACTTTGATTTCAATGCTACGGATATGTTGAACCTTTTGCACCTTCATGCTTTACTTATATGTATAATTGGTATTAGCATCAGATAGCGATCGTTGCTGATTCAAAGATAACTTAAGACCCGACCTGTTTTGGAACAGCGCGATGGGTCTGCAGTGGATCTTTCAAATAAGCCGGAAAAAGGAAAAAATATTTTTTTTGGATGTTGCAGAAAACCAAAATTTTAAAAATACCCTTTAATGTTCATAGAATTTTTTAAAATTCAATTGAAGTTAGAAAAATTATTTGACAAGATCACGGTTTTCGACAATTTTTTATTTAAAAAAACTCATTACCTTACCTTAATAGAGCAAAAAGGAGGAGATTGACATTGATCCACTTAAGTAGGATAAGGAGATGATGATTATTTATACGGTAATTCTTTTGTTCAAAATTAATCATTAAAAATTTTTGCACCCCATTTATTTTTTAATTGATTAAGCAATAGTATCAAAAATCTAGGAGTCGGAAAATTTTGTGTTAAAAGCTTTATCTCAATATCATATTACTCCGTTTACAAAATTTGCGTATAAAGTGGTAACAGATTTGTTTCACGTATTAATATGGGCCTACCCAGGCTCCGAATCTTGATCCTCATATTCAGTTGCTGCATAATATGCTGATCACTGGTTGAAGTATTTTGGTATATATTGAAGTACAGAAATACTCGACTTATGTTTTCATAACAGTACAGATAAGATAAACACAATCGCCATAAGATATTAACAAGACACGAAGGTAACCAATAAAAACAATACCCAGTCGCGTTCTATAAAAACTGTTGTCTTCGCTTGCAACTCGGTGGATTCCGGTGTGCAAGGTTATCTGTAATGGTCGCCAAGATTTCCGCTTCAGTGATCCTTTATCTTGGTACTATAATAGAAATTATACTAATAGCTTCTTTCCGAAGTACTTCTTTATTTTTAAGAAGTTTTTATTAAATTTTTAGTTCGACTTCTTAACCGTAGAGTTATTAATGCTTGAGTTCAATACCATAATAACATTTAGAGCACCAACTAACTTACAATTCTTAGTTGGCCAAGTTTGCAGAGTAAACCTAACAGGTATAGCGATATATGTTAGCCGGAACATCTTCTCCAACTAAATCGTCCAACTAATAAATTGGACACCGATCGCATCAGAATCCTGTTTCCATTTCGATTATGTAAAATTGAAAAGTTGTCCAACAAAATTGTAAACGTATGCAATTTAGTTGTTATTTATGTTGATAATCGGCCAACTAAGAATCGTAAGTGAGCAGATGCTCTTAATATACAGGTTGTCCCGTAAATATTACGACATACTTTACAGGGTGATAGTTTACATCAAGGCCCACTACAATAACGCAATATATGTTAACCGAAATTTTACGGTTTTTAAGTTATATTGGTTTTTTATAGCTTAAAAATATGCTCATTTAATAAAGATTCAAAGAATGTAGACATTAGTACATTATTTTTAAACACTTCGTCACAATTGCTATTTTAGTTCAGAAAGGGGTTGATTATGTAAAAATCGTTACTTATTATAATTTGTTTCGAGTCACGTATAATTAAAAACCGTAAAATTGTGGTTACATATTATATTGCGTAATTTTAGAGGCCTTGATGTCAGCTATCACCCTGTAAAGTATATCGTAATATTTACGGGACACCCTGTATACGTAATTACTTATATTTGTTTATTCATTTTCATTCCCTTGGGAGTACGGGGATAAAATATAGCCTATGTTGTTCGGTGAAGATGTTTGATAGTTTGCAATTGGAAAAATAATTTTCAAACAAAATAGGTACAGTAGATATAATCTCTAGATCTACCAACTAAAACCTTAAACGTTTTACCTCTTTTTAATATTAGAATAGATCGTTTAGCTGTACCCGTGATTAGTATGTTTAAAAGCCCGTATGCTATTTCAGCTTCTAAATAATAAATTACTTATAAAACCATTATTTATTAATAGTATGTAAATTTAACCCAAAACCGTTTATCTGCTCTAGAGTAGTAAATTCTGTAAATAACCCAACTCTGTTTACATTCATAAGTTACAAAATTATTCTGCAAATAGATAGATTTCAATAAATACAATAGTTTAAGGATTATAATTTAGTATCTCCAAAAATAGATATGTATATTTTTACCATTTGCTTGAAGTCTACGAGTATCTCCTTAATATATAAAAATAACATGTTTTTTTGGAGGTAATTTCAATCAGATACTGTAAAACATAGATTTCAAATGATAATTATTGTTATATTTATCACTTGCAAACGCCGACCTTACTAGCAGGTTTTATAAAAGCGGGACATCATAAATAGTTTTATTTTATCTCAAAAGGTCATACTATGTATGTAATTATCGTCATACTTCAACCAATTTACAAAAAATCTTGAAATATTATATTTTTGAACCTTCATCACGGTTAATAAAATACTGAGCATTTTTTACTTTTAGGAAATACTAAGATATAAAAATATTCCAAACCCGAAAGTTGGGATATTTGGTGGTATACTCAGCGTACATACATTTCGTGTTTTTTATGAGAACATACTGATTAGATATATAATTTACACTGTCATTTTTTTATGTACTTCATTTTAATTATGTACAGAGGACAGCCGTGCGCCACCTATGTAAAACATCATAGATAAAACTAATATAAATGAAAAAAGATAAGCTAATGATGCCGCCAAAAAGGTTTGACATGTTCGCTAAGAGTGTACATTGTAGTGCAATTTCAAAATACAACAATCTACCAGATATCTGAACGACAATATCAATAGTTTAAAGGTTTCTGAAATAATAAGAATTTCATAAACCTTTCTTTCTAATATATATAAATAATAAATATCAATAAATGTTTCCATAGCTTAAATGAGTATTTAAGTTACAAATTTCAATTAAATTATTTTTTGACTTATTATAATTATTCTGACAGAATTAATTGTAGAAATGTACTTATTTTCAACTCAAAACCACATGCACCTCCAACTTTTTAGTTATCAACATTTCAAGAAATTAAATATGACGTGTCTCAAACAGTGAAGGAAAAACATCGTGTATACCTGACAATACCTGCATACCTGAGAATTTTTATAATTATCTACGCGTATGAAGTTTGATAATCCGCATTGGGCCAGCGTCACCAGCGTGGTGGACTATTATTATTATTATTATAACCCCTCTTATTCTGAGATCAGACTTGTTATTAACAGAAGCCGAATATGGATAGTTACTGATGATTTAAGAAATATATATACAATGCAACGTTTGCCAGGTCAACTATTATTTACATAAAACAATACGTAACACTCTATTTTATCAGCTGCGATGGTTGAATTTTTCTTAAGAAGGAACACTTTGAAAGAGACGTTGTACTAAACATTAACCGTGAAATGTACCAAGCCATAAATAACGATGATAGATCTGGCTAAAACTTCACCTCAAATGCGTGAAAATAAATAAACGGTCCGTTCATTGTAAGCGAACGAGTTCGATTTACAAACACTTTTAAAATATTTCAGTGGTAATGGAGTAAGTACTTAGACTATAATTATTTTACATTGATTAAATGGAATAATTTATAGTTAGGTAATATTTTACTAATACCTCTATCTAATATATATAAATATTTCAAATTTAACCGACTTCCAAAACAAAAATTAACCTAGGTACCTACTTACCTTAAACTAAAAGCGAAAAATAACATCGTATGTGCTGCCGTCTGATCAGTTTGAATAAAATTTTATCGCTTTAAGATATAACAAACCTACTGTTTGACTATACGATTTTCGAAAGTTTCCCCAGATTTTTTCAGGATGCCATTATCAGATCCTGACTAGAATATACCTGACAAGAAGACCACCATTTCTAAAAAAAAAAATTATTTAAATCGGTCGACAACTGACAGGATTATCGCTAGACATTCATAAAAAAACATACATTTAGCCGAACCTAGAACCTCCTCCTTTTTCGAAGTCGGTTAATAAAACAAAGTCATTCCCCGCGTGTCAAAAAAGTCATGTCTATCTGTTTATTCGCGATAAACTAAAAGACTACTACACGGATTTTTTGGCGATTTCCACCAACAGCTATAGTAATTTATAAGGAAGGTGTTAATATATAATTTGTCAAGATAATGTGAAAATTGATTGATATATTTATGATCATAATTGTTATAAGTTTCGGGAAAGTCAAGTCGCCAAGAAAGCTCCCTTCGTCGAAAACGCTGCATAAAATATGATATAAAATATGAATATTTTTTCAATTACAGATCTACAAAAAGTCGCTTATATGTTTTTATAATTAGTTACAATGAAAGTTTACATCGATTATCTCGCGGAAGAAAATGTGGGCGCCCTTAAAACGGATGCATAATAGGAGTTTATGCATGTATTTCAAAAATAACCAATTTAGTTTTATATACCTAACAGGGCAAGTAATATAAAAGCTTGTAAAAATATGTATTGTTGTACTCGTATCAAAAGTGCCCGATATAGAACCATTTGAATAAAGCATATTTTGAATTTCAATGTTAGTTTTAACTTGTTTAGATTCGCTGGATGTATTTTTTTATTTGTAACCCGTGCAATAACGATATATTTTTACTGACGTAGTTTTTACAGCTGCAATCCAAAGCTTTTTTCGCAACACTCGGTGATTGTCATATTTTGTCAATAGAGCTAGTGAATTCACTAGTTCTGTTGACTATCTTACTATTTATTATATTATATATATTATATTTAAGGAATTATGACATAAAAATCGTTATTCTAGCTAAGTTCCATGAGAATCGGGAAAATAACAAAATTTTTAATATTTAACAGCATAATTGCTTACATACAATATTATCTTGCATAATAAACATAGTAGGATGGTAACTAACTTAAAATATTGTCTGCGAGGGCTTATTACAATGTATTTTGCTCATAATTAACCTAATGGCATGTAGAAATCATATTAGCAGTCATATAGGTACTACTCAGTAGAAACTTGCGAACATAATTATATCGTTAGAACCGACACTGAGTAATTTATTGAAATCAAGTGAGATAGTAATTATAGTATACTATCACTATCATTCCATATGTTTCAACACCGATTGTAGATCTAGACGCCCAAAGAAATCTTTTCCTCACGATGACATAAAATTCGTAATTCAAAATTCGTTTATTTCAATTAGGCTTAGTTAACAAGCACTTTTAAAACGTCAAGTATATGATGATTTAATGATGGTTATTAAAGTCGAAAACGACGAGGGCGCCTCCGTCCGAGAAGAGCCCAAAACAAACTCAGTCAAGCTTTATTTTTTTTTGTTTACCACCAGTTTACATACTTATCTAATAGAACTAAGTACACAATCGTATAGTGCAGTTCAACGCCAAGCTTTTTTATCATCTTTATAGTCCTACTATAATGAAACTATAGTTACTATAATGAAACTTTCCTGCGAGCTTGCGAATCGCGGCGACAACTAGGTACACCGCCTCTGGTGATGTAGTTGTTCATATAAAAGCAGGTGACCCGCTTGCTCGTTTGCCTTCAATTTATTTGAAGAAAACAAAACCCAATCCCACTGCACGGAAAATAACCATCGGTATTTAGGACCTTATATTTATTAGTATACTTCAATGGTTATAAATCATCAAATCAAATAAAAATACGTATCAGTTAATTTAGGTTTCTTTGAGCATAATTTCCCCTAATAAAAGCTATTCATTTCAATTGAAAGGAAAATAATAACGTCTGTATCGTATTGGTAAACAAGTAAATTAGTCCCCAAATTACGAGAATTTTTGAGGGTGCCATTAAATATATTTCGGGCCGCGTTCTGATTTGTAATTCAATATGAAAACATAATAATACAATCAATACCTCCTTAAGTAAGGTACGCTCAGCGTGATATTAATTTTCTTATATTTGGGAGTCTTTTGATAGGAGCCGTGTGTGTATTTTATTATTATCATGGATAAATACCTGTCTAGACGGTCGGTGCGCCGTCGTGTCGGGAACCATGTGCCACCTACATGATGTTGAGGGTATTGTGCACCATGTTATTTTCTTGACACGTGTACGTCGGCGCAGGCTCTTACATAAATACAATCTACATGCTAAAGAGTCGTGTGGCTTGAATATATACCAAAGGTATATAAACTATACCTGATGATTATACATATATATGGCATATTTGGTTATGATTAGGTATATATGAGTCACGAAATATCGAACACTGCTTTAGTGTACAAAATCAGTCTAAGCTGGGACTTTATAGTTATATATATACTGCGTTTATAGTCAGTAGACGTATAAAAATATAAAAAAACCTGGCCAAGGTGCGGAAATAAAAGGAATTAATTTCTTTTATAAGTACTTCATCATCATCATCATATTATGTGTGGTTGGTGTTGGTTTTGCCGCTTCACATACATCAACGGGTTGGCACCGCCTTCAAATAGATCAGCAAGTAGAACATAATATGATGTTATTTTTCACTTTTTAGTTTAGTCGGTAAGTACGTTTTATGTTTTTGAAGTCGGTGTAATTTTTTTTTATTAATATTGCTAATCCGATTAAACTGACTACCTACCCTATCTTTTATTGGCAGATGGAAAGGCTGTTAATTGAAAAAAGCTGTGAAAAAAGATAACGTAACTTATTACCTACAGTATAGAGTATTCCACGATGCCAAAAATAATTGCATTCTTTGGAAAATTCCGTGTGTCTGTTCGCTAGAACCTTACCTATATGAAGACAAAACAACAAACTTCTAAGTTATAGTTACTACTAGCGGACCCGGTCAAGTTTCGCTTTGACTTATATGCATTTCTTCCCTATCCTGCACTACCCTACTCCTACCCCTACAATACCCCTACTCTACCCCTACCCTACCTACCGCTAACCTAAAAATAAATTTGTGAACGCACGCGAAAATGTTAATCATTTGTCAGTATTTCTGAACGCACGTATTAATGTCAATAATTATTTAAAGTATTTGACAGGAAGGACAACAAATGTTTGACAGGTACTAAACAAACTATGGAAAAATAGTCATCGTTCATAATTAATTATTCGTCGAATTTTCGTTGTTTTTAAGATGTATTCTGCTATTCTTGGCGGAGACAAAACGAATGAAAAACTCTGAAAATTGGTTTAGCAGGACTCGAGTTATAAGTGTTGTAACAAACCCGACTTACTTTTATATATATAGATATATTAAATAACGTCTGTCTAGTCCGCGTTAAACACGAATAGTTACAATTCCGTTGTCACCAATACATATCGAGTTATGTCAAAGTCAAAGTCCTTTATTTCAATTGGGCTTACTTATGAAAATGGTTTCAGTATTTTCCAAGATTTTGTGTAAATTAATTGAAATATGACGATAACAATAATTATTGTTGTGTGTCGGAAAAATACAAACTGTCGCGGGCGTCCGCTAGCAGCATAATTATATTACAGCAAAAGCCGTGTTAATAGTCCAGGATCCGTGGAGCATTTTACAATCGATTACTATCAAGTTATTTTTCCTTGAGTAGCTTCATCTTGATGAGACGATCATCTTTTATATTTACGAAAATTCTTGATTCTGGTAGGTAACAAGGTTACCTGGGCAATAAAAAAATCTAAGTCTAGGAACGAAATAACGTACCACGCAATTTGTAGGACAATGTAGCTGTTAAATTAGATAACTATTAATTAAGCAACAGTAATAAAATAGCTGGTTAGTTACAATTTTTAATGAACTCCCATCCTCCCAAATTGTATGTGTAACGAGGTCATAAAAAATCTCGTGAATATAAAAGTTGAGCGAACCATCAAGATGAAGCTAGTCACGGAAAATTAACTTGATAGCAATCAATTGAGCCGTGATAGCCCAGTGGATATGACCTCTACCACCGATTCCGGAGGGTGTGAGTTCGAATCCGGACCGCGGCATGCACCTCCAACTTTTCAGTTGTGTGTATTTTAAGAAATTAACTATCACGTATCTCAAACGGTGAAGGAAAACATCGTGAGGAAACCTGCATACCAGAGAATTATCTTAATTCTCTGCGTGTGTGAAGTCTGCCAATCCGCATTGGGCCAACGTGGTGGACTATTGGCCTAACCCCTCTCAATATGAGAGGAGACTCGAGCTTAGAAGTGAGCCGAATATGGGTTGATGACGAATCAATTGTAAAAATGCTCCACGGATCTTGGACTACAAAATAAACACTGTACAACACACTCTCCGTAGGCATGCTGGCCCCACAATGTACCTCATTTCACAAATAATTGCTTCCGTTTATGCTCCATCCCCGCGCTTAATTGATGCGTCAGGTCAAATTATCTTGAAATTTCACTTGAATTTCATTATTAATTTCAAAACTATACTGGAAATTTCCGATGAATTTCTATCGAACAATACATGTCATTAACAACACTGAAAAGTTACGACTTTAGTATAAGTTTTTGTGTTAGTAGGTAGGTACACACAAATAAATAAACACATTCGATTAATTCCTCGCTCACGCCGTGAAAAGAGTCACAAGTAAAGACCTTATAAAGATACTAACGGACGCCCGCGACTTCGTCCGCGTGGAATTTAGTTTTTCACAAATCCTTCGGGAACCATGGATTTTACCGGGATAAAAAGTAGCTTATGTGGTTATCCATGCTATAATATATTTCAATATAAAATTTCAGCTAATTCGGTTCAGTAGTCGAGGCGTGAAAGAGTAACAAACATTCATATCATCAAAATCATCAATTTTTGCTAATCCAGGAAACCACGGATTTTTTTCGTAATAAAAAGTAGCCTATGTGTTAATCCAGAGTAAAATTTATTTCCATTCCAAATTTCATCAAAATCACTTCAGTAGTAGCGGTGTTAAAGAATAACAAACATCCAAACATCCATACAAACTTTTGCGTTTATAATATTAGTAGGATTCTAAAGATATCTTTAGAATATTGGTATAGATATATAAATACGAACTTAGTTCCTGACGTGGGTCCCTCGCCTCACTAAAGATATAGGTACCTACAACTCGCAAACTTTATTAGGTTTGTGAGTTCGACTAAACCGATTTTGAAAACTCTTTTACCAATAGAAAGCCATTGTATTTGTGAGCGTCGTAGATTATATTATATTTTACTGAAACTGAACGGAACTGAAACTAAGCGGGCGAAACCGCGGGGCGTCGGCTAGTATATTAATATAAATGACCTTGCACAATACTTACTGACGTATCTCACGATCAAGGCTCATACATACGTAGTCCACACGGTACCATTATACCCTTATAGTTTCGCCATGTCCGTCTGTCGGACTGTCCGTCCGTTCGTCCGTCCGTCAGTCCGCGGTTTAGCAAAAATACTATTACTACCAGAAAGCTGTTAATTAGGATTTCAGGATCCGTTTGTAAAATATTAAGCTTTTAAGAGCTAATTTTTGTTAGAGTCAAGTGTCCCCACTTTCTACCGGCTAAACGGTTGTTTTGGATTGTGATTGACTTGGAAAAATTTAAAACTGCATACTAATTCCGTTGTTAATTAAAAAGATAAAGTTGTCAGTGAGTTAACACAATTCGTTAAAAGTAGAAAGCTTAAATTTAGTATGGGTAAGTATAATTACGTTTATAAAGTGATAAAAAGAAAATTTGAAAAAAAAAATATCATTTTTGGGGTTCCCTCCCTTCATGCAAAGTGAGAATGAATTTTTTAACGTCTATCTCACGGTGTGGGGTATCGTTATTGGTATTTTTGTGTATTACATAAGGGATTAAACTGCTCGTTTAATCTAAAGAACCCTACACTACACGTGGACCGACACGCACTTGGCCGGCTTTTTTTTATTATGCATAAGCAGAAAGAAAGAAAGGCTGCAATCACGTCTTAAGGAAAGCGATGATGCAGCCTATGGTGGAACGCGCTTGCCTAGAAGAAGCATGCGCGCGTGAGGTGATAAATAAATTTAAAAAAAAATCAATAAAAGCAAAGGTTCATGATACTACGTCAATTTGATCCAAATCTACTTTGTTTCACTTTAAAAGAAAACTATTATTTATATAAAACTAGCGGACGCCCGCGTCTTCGTCCGCGTGAAACTCGATGTAAACTTTCAACTACCTCTACCCTACCCCTACCCTACCGCTACAAAAAAAATTAAAAAAAAAAGAAAAAAATAAAAAATAAAAAAATGTATCCTATGTCCTTCTCCTGGCTCTAAACTACCTCCCTGCCAATTTTCAGCTAAATCGGTTCAGCCGTTCTTGACTTATAAGTGGAGTAACTAACACGACTTTCTTTTATATATATAGATTATTATTGAACCAATGCGGTTAAATCAACATAATATGTAAACATGGTATCGTAAAATGTACCCAAGGATACATTTTAGTTGCCCGATAAAATATTGAGTCAAATTGTACCTATATCGAATAAACCGGCATGATTGCGAAACCGCAACTAATTAAAAACAACAAAAGATGAAGTTGTTTTCGGTTATGAAGTCTTTCAATATTTTTTGTTGTTAAAATAAAGAAAGGTATCCTGATAAAAATCAACAGCACAAAATTTCATAAAATTATTAAAAAGATAGGTAATATCCTACTTTCCTATTCACACTTATTTGAATACTAGCCTGCGACTTTGCGTGAAAATTGATGTAAATATTCAACCCCCATTTCATCCCCTTCCATTCATTTCAAATGTTTGTGCGTATTTTATAAATAGTCCACCAATTATGTTGTTTTTGAGGTTAATCAAAAGATGAACGATTTATATATAAAAAATCTTTAACCCTTTTTTAATGTTTTAGCAGTAGAATTTAGAAAAATGTTGAATTACATTATATTGTTTTGGTAGTTCACATTCCAAATTTCACTTTCTTTAGGATACGACTTTCCATACAAACTTTCAACCCTTATGTCATTCCCTTCCGATTTTATTTATCGCTACATAAAGTATTCTATAACCTTCTTCGTAATAAGGTCTCAAATTGAACCTAGTTTCATTTTGATTCATTCAGTAGATTCAGCGTGATGCCCGGTCAACAAAAAGGCGGACAGACAGATAAATATAAAAAAAATAATTTGGTTTCAATATCGATTATACAGGATGTTGCGGAGTATTTCCCATAACTTCAAGGTGTTGAAAAGTCCACTTATATGAGCCGAAATGCATGACAATTTTTTTTAACTTAAAAAAGATAACTGTTTATGTTTTCATACATAGTAATTCAAATAATTCTGACTATCCATGTAACACACGCTTCTATCTATCCTTGCATTTTAAAATACATAATCGTAGTGGTAAGACTGTCGACGAGATATTGCACCTGGCACTCCGAGGGACTTCTCTAGTAAGCTACTTCATGATATTTATCAATGAATAAGTTTGGCTAGGTCATGATATAAGGATGCGATATATGGAATACAATTTAAGATCTATTTACAAAATAAATATTTTTTACTCCGAAAATATTCATTAACACAATCCCTTAGAAATTTTAAATGATTTTTTCTTAAAAAATATAATCCTGGAGTTATGAGAAATACTCCCGAGCATCCTGTATAATCCCCTCCACTCCAACTAAAATATATTTAATGTTCAGAGATAATGTTCAGACGTGTTACAGTTTTATTATAAGTCTAGGGAGCTATATATATTCATTATTATATACTCGTAACTATAAATAGTAAATTATAATTTACTATGTCGGTTTCGGAGAACCAGTTTATGATAAAGAAGAAGAAGAAAAAAATAAAATGACTTTCGTTTTTAGTTTTATAAAAGACAATTTAATTCCTTTCTTACTAGATGCCAGTTTAATGTCCAATGTTGTCCAATTTAGATTGCATCAAATGATAGCTTAGGGACAATTGCAGTAAACTTTGACATAGGCGCTGAAGTTTTATTTACTTCTTAAGATAATACCTGTTATTTTTAATCTTTTAACTTTAATGGAATTGCCATGAACGGTGAGACGATTGTATATACGAGTATTAGCATAAGTATAATATTAAAATATACTTAAAAAACGTTACGGTCAAAGACTTCTTTTTACAAGATCAATAAACGAGGTAAATAATTATGTACGAGTATTAATGGTATGTAATAAACAATGCTTTGCATTTTCAATGCTGAATTATATGAATTTAAAGATTATTGTTGTTGTTGTATGCGGTTAAAAATCCTTATTTACATACACATATATTTATTATGATTTTCCTATACGTACGATTTGGTCAATCAACAAACCAAGTGGTTTTTTTTGTTCCAACGGGGAATCAGAAATAGCTTGCAGTACGAGTAGTCATGATTTGTTAATAAGTAGATGTATGTAATCTTAAATGGCTAAGTAAATACAATTAAAAATAGATATGTATTTCTGTGAATGTTGTGAAAGCAGTCTATATAGCTTTGTACGAAGATTTGTCACAGACTATGCTCGTATAGAAATTATTTTTTGATTTAAAAGTCTCTAGTTTGGTCACATAAGCAAGTAATTCTTAAATAATCGAAAATTAAGATAGAAAAAAATTAATTTAATGACTTATAACTCTCTAAACTTTTAGTGCCTATACGCTGAATTTGTGTAACTTTAATGATTTTGTTAATACAATAACGAGTGGAGCGAGAGCGTAATGCTGACTAGAACTCCGTTCTTTTTAAAAAAGAAAGGATTGTTAAGTACTCGTTAAGGCATCAAAAACAGATAGACATTTCACATACAATTATCAACGTTATTATTTGCTTTTCAGTGAACATTTTTTTTAATGAAACTAAATTAAATGTAATTTCTGTAGCTTTGAACCCCAAGAAGGCACAAAGGTAGTTGTTGCTAATAAGTCATTTTCAAAACTAAAAAAATTGTATATAATAGTTTAAAAAATTATACTCGTAGTACAGAAGTTAAATCTAATTAATATGGCCCGGACAGAATCGTTACTGTCATAAAATGATAGCGGACGTCATAACGTTCTAGGTTCTGTATATTTCGCACCCCCGTACCCTGCACGTTTACGGCTCATGCGCGAAGCAACAGATTGGCGGGGAAGCCGCTCCCGACATCGGCCTGACGCCATTGCAGGATGCTTTAGCTACTACCATTCGCGCGCCGACCGTCTCCTAGTAAAGACGTGTCCTACCGAACCTCAAAGTTGCCGACACCCGCGAGTTCGCGCGTTTCCCACAACTCAGGTAAGAAAATTTATAAGTTCTGTTTTTATTTCTAATTCAGTTTTTTTTAAACATTTATATTTTTTTTATTTTGTGTTTTTTATTTGATCTTTTAATTTATATTTTTTCTGTTTTTAGGTTTGTTTAATAAGTTTATTTGATGAAAACCTGCGTTCTACACGGAAAATATTAATATATATTTATGATTAAATTTTTTGCGTTTTATTTTGACACTTGTGTTTCTTTATATTTCAAACTTTTATTTTATATTGTTTTGATCGACGGTCTTCGATTCGCTGATTTTTTATAACGAATTTTTTAGACGTACGGGTATCTGCATCTTTTGAAAATATTTTTTTCAGCAGTTATATTTTACCGTTTATAATCCGCGCGTTCAGTACTTTTAATGTAATTAATCTTTTCTAAGTAAAAAGGTTGAAATAGAATCTAATCACTGAAATATAAAATTTTGTACTATTCAATTTATCGGTAATGGAACCAAAACAAACCGAGAAACAAGATTTTAAATTATTTTCGCTATTTTTAATAAAAATACATTAACTTCAAAAAATATGTAAAACACTGAGATATTTTATTTGCGTGGTACTTTGTTAAAAAATACGTGTAAGGTAAAGAAAATTGGTATTATTACCGCCTCAAAAAAAGCTTTTTTTTTTGTAAAAAAGCTTTGTGGGTATCACTTTATATAAAAAAATTAAAAATTTATGGATTAAAATTTATTTTCACCCTTCTTAAGTAAAAATCTAGTCGAAAGTTGCGTTTCCTATCTATTTTTGCTTAGAATGAAGGAAAAATTATCTAGAAAATTATTTCGTACACCGGAATCGCTAAAAAGTATTTTATTTCAATCAAGAGCCTTTTGATGCGAGTAATATTTTTGAACAATGAAATGTATCGGTAATATTTTTCTATATGATATCAGGTAATATGATAGCAATTTTTTTATTAAAAAAAAAATCAAGCCTCAATATAAAAAAATAGCAAATTTTCTTGATTTATATATAAATTGATCAAAAATCTCATTTTCTGTTAAAGATTGTTTTAAAGCACAACTCAGAAATAAGTGATTTGGGATAATTACAACTAATATCTTTGATTAAGTAAAACTTTCGATATAACTCATAACATACAACTTGCAAGAAAATACTACGTTTTTAAGTTTTTTTACATTTAAGATATTAAAATCTCATATAATAAAAAAAAGATACTATTTTGTCATGATATAATCTCATAAAGCTTCTATCGAAGAAAATTTTTAAGAAAAATACGTTCAAATGTTAAATTAAATTGAAGTAAAATTTTTCAGAATTATTCCAAATTTATAATAATGTTTAGTACCCTATCCCTATTATTTACCCTATCACTACCCCTATCCTACTTCTACCCTACCCCAACACTACCCTACCTCTACCCTAAAATAATGGATTAAAAATTTATGGATTAAAATTTATTTTCACCCTTCTTAAGTAAAAATCTAGTCGAAAGTTAACGCAACTTTCGAGAAGATTTTTACTTAGATTTTTACTCCTATCTATTTTTGCTTAGAATGAAGGAAAAATTATCTAGAAAATTAATTCGTACACCGGAACGGGCTAAAAACGTATTTTTTTTCAATCAAGATCCTTTTGATGCGAGTAATATTACTGAACAATGAAATGTTTCTGTAATATTTATCTATAAAATTGAATTTCTTATACAATATGATAGCAATTTTTTTCATAAAAAAAAAATTTCAAGCTTTAATATGAAAAAATAGCAAATTTTCTTCATTTAAATATAAATTGATCAAAAATCTCGTTTTCTGTCAATGACTGTTTTAAAGCACAACTCAGAAACAAGTGATTTTTACAACTAATATCTTTGGTTAGGTAAAATTTTCAGTTTAACTCATAACATTCAACGTGCAAAAAAATGCTATGCTTTTAAGTTTTTTTTACATTTAAGATATTAAAATGTCATATAGTAAAAAAAAGATACTATTTTCTCATGATCTAATCTCATAAAGCTTCGATCGACATTTTTTTTAAGAAGAATACGTTCTTATACGTTAAATAAAATTAAAGTAAAATATTTCAGAATTAATTCAAAATTATAATAATTATATTTAATGTTTAGTACCCTACCCCTATTATTTACCCTACCCCTACGCTACCCCACCCCTAACATACCCTACCCTACCCTACCCAACCACACTCCACCCAACCCTACCTCCACCCTACCTCCACCCTACCCCCACCCTACCCCTACCTCCACCCTACCCCCACCCTACCCCCGCCCAACCCTACCCCACCCCCACCCAACCCTACCTCCACCGTACACTCACCCTGCCCCACCCCTACCCCATAGCATACTGAGATTAGCGCGTTAACCAAACAAACAAACTCTTCAGCTTTATAATATTAGTATAGATTACAATATTTTAAACTTCACACACCTACAGAATTCAAGAAAATTCTCAGGTATGCAGGTTTCGTCAAGATGTTTAAGGCAAAACATCTTGACCGTCCGAGACCCGTGATATTTTTTTTTTTAAATGTACTGAAACTGAAACTGAAAGTATGGAGGTGCATGCCCAGGAGCGGATTCAAACCTACGATCTCCGGAGTCGGAGGAAGATGTATAATCCATTGAGTTATCATGGCCGTAATAACGAGCTTACTTAATCTAAAAATATAATTTTCAACATTAATGGTGCCTTACCTCCCGGGTAAGGTATACGTAAAATGTGTCCATCAAAGGGATTTGCGGTTAAAGCTGTAGAAATTTCCCCGTGGGTTTTGCTACTTACGAAGAAAGTATTATGACGCGTAGGCGTTTATCAACACGGTTTAAATTGTATATTAAAACAGTATTTTTAAAGCTATTAGTTTACAAATATATTTCAGTTACTATAACTTAACATCTCGTCCCATTTTGCCCTCTAATATAACTATTCAATTATTCCAAAGTATTTCGTAAAATCTCTACGAGTCTTAAATTCCTATGTAACCCGTTATATTTGTATTTGTCGATAAAGAGCCAATAACATCATCCCCTCATTTATTTATGTGTATTTTTTTTTAATATTTAAAAATGTTCATTAAATACAAAATATAATACAAAACACTATTAATAATTTATTTAAAAAAATCCACCCTCCCGCTGCGAGACATTTTATAGCCATATCTATATATATTATTTTAACTCTTTACTGAAATTATACCTCAGAATATTCAGTTAAGATAATAAATTATAATTATTCCTATGAAATATATTTTTATATCGCAAGGTATATTTGATAAGTTTTGTAGGCTTTCCGTAATAAATACGATAGCAGTTGCAAGGTTTCCCAAAAACCTATGGATAACCGTGGAGTACCTATCCATAGATACGAGATCTTTATACATTCCCTACGTGTGGCAATAAAAAAAAAGTTGGTGTAGTTTGGTTGTGGTATGGTAGTTGTGACAGTGTCATGGACACGGTCGTATGTTGTACGTAAATACGTTAGGTATGTCGTTAAAATGGTGTTAGTTGGTAGTATTCGATAGCTTTTAGGAAGTTCTTTTCAACCGTATACAAAATCTATAAATTTTTACTTTAACACGATTTAAATAGTCATTTTGGCCACTAACGGTCAAGGCAGGGGTAGGGGTAGTGTAGGGGTAGGGGTAGTGTAGGGGTAGGGGTAGTGTAGGGGTAGGGGTAGTGTAGGGGTAGGGGTAGTGTAGGGGTAGGGGTAGTGTAGGGGTAGGGGTAGTGTAGTGGTAGGGGTAGTGTAGGGGTAGTGTAGGGGTAGGGGTAGTGTAGGGGTAGGGGTAGAGTAGGGGTAGGGTAGGTGTAGGGTATGAAAGAAGTGCACAAAAGTCAAAGTGAAGCTTAACCGGGTCCGCTAGTATAATATAAAAATGAATCCATATAATATCCCATCACCCGTGAACGGCTGGACCGATTTTACTATTTTTTTTATGTGTTTGTTATTATCAGGAGAAAATTCTTATGGCAGAAAAAAAAATGTAGGTTGGGGTAGGGTAGGGTAGGGGTAGGGTAGGGTAGATGTAGGGTAGGGTAGGGGTAGTTGAATGTTTACATCGAGTTTCATACGAAAGAAGCCGCTGGCGTCCGCTAGTAAGCATTTTTTTAATGGTATAAGTAAATATCTCATTTTATGGGAATATTTTTTATAATTGAATATTTACATATTTGCAAAACATATAATGCGTTGAAAAGTGTGGTAATTTAAAACTTGGTTCTGTGGCGTGAAAATCAATTTGGTAGAGATAGCCCTTCCCTTCAGTCCGTAGACCTGTCGCACGCTATACAATTAAACAAATACGAGTACCTCCCCGGCTCCTCTTAACTCTCAGATTATTATTTGCCCTTCACCAATATTCTCTCATCTTGTCATTGTTGGCCCTTTTTAACACGATTTGATTTGCTTCGGAATGTACGGATGTAATTAAATATTTAAAATTGATTTTCGAGCACTTCTAAACGTCCGATTAAATTAAATTTTGCACCCTTGTCAAGAACTAATGACAAGATAATAATTTAAAAAAATCTCTTATTATTTTTACCAGGACGTTCAGGATTTGCGTTTTTTAAAAATGTCAATTGTTGCAATTTGCGCGTCTGATGCGTTTTTCTTGAATAAGGTAGTTGTTCTTCGAGCCCCCTCTTGAGAATCAAGTCATATTTCTCCGTTATTCTTCAAAGCGCGTTGTTGCATAAGACATATTTTACTTTCATTTATTTATTACTTCTTTTTTTTTTAATTTTTAACAATATCAATCTATATATATATATATATATATATATATATATATATAAATGAATTGCTGTTCGTTAGTCTCGCTAAAACTCGAGAACGGCTGAACGGATTTATCATATCTTGGTCTTCAAATGTTCGCGGAGGTATAGGGAAGGTGAGAAAAATTAGAATAATTGCCGGGAAAACCATAAAAACAATCCTTTTCTATTTCCCATACAAACGTTTAAGAGTCAGGGGGTAGGGTATGGTAGGGGCAGAGTAGTGTAGAGTAGGGATAGGGAAGAAGTGCACATAAGTCAAAGCGAAGCTTGACCGGGTCCACTAGTATAAATATAAAGTACAAAACACTATTAAAAATTAATAAAAAAAATCAATCCTCCCGCTGCGGGACATTTGAGTGCCCAAGCAACCGGTGGTCAGGGCTCCAGAATGAGGAACCTCCTCACAATACGCACCGTCTCAAGAATCACTGCCTTTTGTATCCGACTCTTGATCCAACAGTTAAGCGAAAGCTTCTTAAGGTGTTTGTTGAAGCTTTCCAATGACATTAGCCATAGAAATACGGTTGGTCTAGCAAAAATATTTACATGTAGTATCGTAAAACCGTGCATTAAGTTAGGTATGAGAATTCCATGTAGCGATGCCTTAGATAAAAGGTGGTAGAATGATTATGTCATACCGTTAACCCCAAATTTATTCTTTAATTCGCTTATTAGTGCGCATCGCCCATAGGTAAATTGATTTGTCTAAGAAATTACTTATTAATTTTATTTTAAGCCAATTTAACCTTATTTTAGCTATTATATATCTCAACTCACACCTAACTGAGCGCTATTAAAATGAGACCCATAGGACCCAATATTATTAAATCAGAATCCTTATTTCATTCACGATAAAATCTACTTAATTGTCCTCTGAAACCTCTGACGTTGTAAATCACGATCAAGTCCCCCTCTGGAACTCGGGGACGATTACTTTTTCTTCCATCCTCGACCTCCATCCTTAATTCCATCATTTTTCAAGACTTGCCACTTTATATTGTAATAGAAACTAAAAGTTTGAAATATTCGGACACCCTTCTGTCTTGGACATTGTCTGATTCTTTTGAATTACTGAAAGTTCTATTTTGTAAGAGAATGAAGACCTTTAAGGCGGTATTTAATTCTGGATGGATACGACTATTCATAATTATCAGTCTATTTAAATGGTTTTATACAGAACCATGTGTCCTTATTTTGGGTAAGTGGAGTTTAGATGCATTGATGGATTTAGACGGTATGAGGGTAGTGGTGACATACGTGATCGTTAAATAGTCCAATATCATCAGATGCAGTGAGGCAAGGGATGTAACAAAAAAATCGCCAAAGTCATTAAAATCGCCAAACGTAACATGAGTTTTATACACTCTTTTTAAACCAAGTCAATACAAATGACTGCATTAGTAAATTTAGCCATGTAGGCAGATATTGTAATACATTTTGAAGATAAAAGTTGGAATGCGCAGTGCGCACACTTGTTTTCTTGTATTGAAAATTTAGCAACTCCCATACATTTTTACCAGCAAATTTATAACTGCAAAAAGTGACCCAAAAATTATACCAATTTACAAACCTCAATAGGTGTATAAGATTTTTAAATGATGTAACACTCCACTTCATACATTATTTTAACAGGACATATTTTTTTTTAATCGGGTGTTCTTAATAAAAGAATAATAATTAATTATTGCACTAAAAGCTTCTATATCTCTATTTCTTCTTCTATGTTCTTATAGAACAAATAAAACATTATTTATAAGAATATTATCATGTAATATTTAAAATATTAATTACAGCAGGTACAGCATTTAAAATCCGAAAAAGGAAATATAACTTGGTCGCAATAGGGATTTATTCAAAACTATACAAATTAGTTTTAGATAATTAGGTGATGTACTTGTATGTATCATTTGCGTTTTATCCATTAACTACGGGACTGTATATTAGATTTCAAGTTGTACAGTCTATCAAATTTAGAGTCTAATTTACTGGTACGTACAAATTATATTCTGAACCAGCTGTAAACATTTTAAAATTAAACAGAATGAGAAAGAAGAACAAGTAAATAGGAATTGTATAAAATTATGTTCCTGCTATAAAATAACACTGGAAGATAAATTTTATATTATGATACATTTTAAAAATAAGTGCCACATCTGTCTGGAAGCTTTGTTCTACAGTGCACTGTCGCAATGTACTATTTAATTTAAAAAAGCCATGTAAGTAGCTTACCTTGGGTTGCTACCGCTTTAATGTGGCGAATGCAAATCCTGATAGAATGGAAATGTTTGCGTAATGCCTATAGAAATATTTATAGGCCGAACAACTCTGTAACGCGTTTCAAATCCTTGTCTATAAAATGTACAGGAAAGTGACATTTCCTTCCAAGCCGCTTATTGTCACGTAAATTTTGGCACAAAGCAACCGTTAAATATTATTCCGTACATTTCGTACATTCCTTTGGGGATTTTACAAGTGGAAATACCATTAATGATAGGAGCGTGGGGATGGATACATTCCTGAATATTGTGTTTACGCCAGGAAGAAAAATGATTTTTACTACGACGCAAAATCGGAATTAATGACGGCGTTAAAATAATTTTGCTGCTTAAAAATTGAATACCGAGTAACCGGAGGATTCTATACGAAAAAAAGTTAAGTACAGTACGTACTCGGTTGCTACTTAAACTGATTTATTTTTGGGACACAATAACTCAGGCCATCCGGCGTCGAGCCCAAACACAGATAACACTTTTAAAAGCTCAAGTCCCCAATAATGGAGGCTTGTATTAAAACAGAGTACCCATATATAAACAAAGTTAGAAAATGGGCCATTAAATCAAGGCGTGAATTCCATTAGTTTAGTGTCTTGGTTAAGAACGATAATACGCTTTTACGAGAGTGAGAACATGATGTTTAATGTTATAGTACAAGAGCCCATATTACTGTGGAATCCTCATTGTTTTTTCTAATAGACAGAGAGCAGATAAAATATAATGAGGTAGTGTATTTTCATTTGATTTTATTTTTCCAAATCCCACGGGAACTATGGCTTTTTCCGGGATAATAATTAGCTCAATTACTTCTATCTTTCAGTAAAAATCCCACTTAAATCAGTTTTAAGCATAGATCCAATTATATAATTTATACAATTATATAAATGATGCAAGAAATATCTAAATTGCGGGAAAAACAAAAGGAATCTATTTTACATACATTTAACTATATAAAAAAGGTTTAATTTTCTTATAAGTTTTATATTGTTTTACAAAATGTACCTAAATAAGTTTTAAAACTAATTTACCCATTAAAATAACGAAAAACCATAACATTTAAGCATTTTACGCACCTACTCGTAGCTACAATAATATATGTATAAACTATCCAAACATTTCCTAATAAAAACGTTTGGTATGTTCTAAATTCAAAAAAAAATCGATATGAAACAAATTATTATTACAAGGTATTCCGGAACCCGCGTTCTATAGTATTCTAAATTCAAAATGTTTGGTGTGATATCTGTCACCCTGGCTGCAGAATGGTTACACATCTTTGCCGAACTGCTGGAACAAATTAAAAAAAAAAACAAACGGCCATTCCCTTATTTCAAATTATTATTGTTATAAATAAAATACAATAATTATTTATTATTTATTAAAATTAAAATACATTCTCATTTTTTTTATTAACAACCTCCTTTGTGCCTTCTTCAAATAACTTGACATTGAAAATAGCGCTTATCTATGGACAAAAACAAAAGAAGTGGCATATTTTTATTTCACTGAGTGAGCAAACACGACTTTTCTTCACTGGTCCCGTAGAGCAAACACATCATTTTTGAGTTAGAGAGGGAAAAATAAATTATATAATCCCGAGGTACTTGTACTAATATACAAAAGTGTGTTTTATTGTTACATTTTCACTACTAAACACCTAAACTAATTTAATTTTTTTTACGAACTAAAAGAAAGCTTAATGTAGCTTTCTTTTAGTTCGTAAAAAGTGTGTTATTCCCATATACCTACGGAAACGGAGACTACGCGGGTTAAGCCGCAGTGCGTCCGGTAATAAATTTTAAATAATTATTATATGTATACGATTATATTTTTTAATTTCATAGTTGCAGTATTATTTTTTTAAATAATAATATCGTTAAATTTATAGTGCTTTTTATATAAAAGTATAAAATAAGTCGTCTAGGGAAAATAAGGAGGAAAAGTTTGTCGTCCACTTTAGGAAATTACATTGAGCCTGAATTGGCAAGAACCCTTGAACATTCTAACTGAAAATGGGCGCCTCAATCGTCATTTTTAGGTCAGGTCAAGCCTCTGATCTCTAGAGCTTCAAAGTACTCGATAACAAATTATAAAACTTCGAAGGCTAAGGCTAAAATAGTTTAGAAATTCATTAAAGTTGTCAAACAATTAGTTGACTTGTGGTCCGTCATTTTGTTTGTTAATAATTTTGAGAATATCATTTTCCTAAAACAAAGTAAAAAATAATACTTTAATTCTTTTTTAAAGATGATTGTACAGTAAATTAAATATAACGAAGGTTATATATTGAAAGTAGTATCATCGACACGTCTTTTTCATGAGTTGCCACATCAAAAAAGTTAACTTTTTCTGCCAAACGCTTCATAAAAAGCCAATAATGCATATTCCACCTCAGTCGATTGATCTAAAATAAGAATAGCATATCAATTTAATGTGATTATACTCATGAAATATTACAATTACATAATGATAAACATAATACATACAATAATGCACATGAAAATATTTTTCACACATACTAAAAATAAAGCTAAAAAATATCATACACTACATTGTAAGTCAGTACCCTACTATGACTACAAAGGGTGTAAAAACACCGGGTGGCAAGTATATCTCGAAACCAGGACTCTCGCAAATTTTCTATTCCCACATGTTCTAAAGCCACTGTAAACTAAGGAGAATACAGGAAATCTCCTAGTACCTGCGCCGAGTAGTAAGAATATCACTCTAAAGGTAGCATTCCGATCTTGGCGACCGCGACAGAGTCGCGCGACCTATAATTGTTTAGTATGAATTTACATAGAGCACTAAACAAAATTGGTCTCGGGCTTTGTTTAGTGCTCCATATATAAATTCATAATATTACTACTAATACAGTGGGTCGCGCGGTCGCGCGTTGCGGTCGCAAAGAACGAAAGCACAGCTACTGTGACGGAAGTCTACCTTTATGAGTGTAATCGAAATTCACTAGTTTTAAATCGAAATTCACCAGTTTTTAGCTTTTATCCAGTTATGAACATAAATCTCGACAGCCTCCGTGGCGCAGTGGTATGCGCGGTGGATTTACAAGACGGAGGTCCTGGGTTCGATCTCCGGCTGGGCCGATTGAGGTTTTCTTAATTGGTCCGGGTCTGGCTGGTGGGATTCGGCCGTGGCTAGTTACCACCCTACCGACAAAGACGTACCGCCAAGCGATTTAGCGTTCCGGTACGATGTCGTGTAGAAACCGAAAGGAGTGTGGATTTTCATCCTACTCCTAACAAGTTAGCCCACTTCCATATTAGACTGCATCATCACTTACCATCAGGTGAGATTGTAGTCAAGGGCTAACTTGTAAAGAATAATAAAAAAAAAATCTAATACAATTTGCCATATAACTTGGAACCCATCCATATTGCCATGCAAGCTACTAGAAGAGATCTTTATCTGCTTCTTGTTCCCGTATTTTGTACTCTACTAAATTAAAATTAGTCATATTAATTAAAAATACATCATTTAATTCTGATTATTGATAAGGTTTAAAAAAGTAACAATTATGGCTTCAATTTTATAATGTAAAATTAGCAATTAATAATATAGTTCAAAGTTTTTAAAGGACAGTTCTCCAGTTTTAGCGGTAACAAATTAGAAGTACTTGTTTAAGTGAATCAGAAATTAAAAATCAATTGCGTTAGACAACTAGAAAGCTAAATATTTTCATGACAATACCCAAAAAGTCCAATTAAAATTAGCTATAAAAGGCGATACGTTACGTAAGCTGTGTAATGAGATAAAATTACACAATTCTTACTTACTTTATTCTGTGGGAGCTCCCCTAATGCTCCATAAAGTATAAACAACTTTTAATAGGTATCATTTTATTTTCTAAAGAGACGTCTTATTCAATTTCCGTAATGAAATGTATACAGTAGTAATATTGGCAAATTACTTGAGTCTTTGGAGTGATATAATTTTATGTTTTAGTATTAAAAGGCTTCTTTCAAAGTATTGATATTCCTCATTCAAAAGATACCCAGTACTTCGTAAGGGAAGTTAGGTAGTTGGCAATTTATAAATACTCGTAATTAGTGGATAGCTTTTAGAAACTTACTCGACAAATAAGAAATAAAGAAGAACATGACATAAGACTTCGTACATGACGTATAAGGTGTCAAAAGATTCGTGATGAAAGCCCGGGTGAAATAGGCTATATAAGTTTTATATTTTTTTTTATGACGGAATTTCAATCTCAGATTCTAACCTCAAAATAAATTAAACTGAGATAATCATGACAGTTTTCATACCTATCAAACGAAAGGTCTTGGCTCGAATATTAAAAATATGTATATTAAAAATATATTTATGGAAGCGAAAAAGCATTAAATAAAAAATAAAGTTTTAAAACTATAATCCGACTACGTAAAAAGGGTTTTAAAAGTATGAAACGAGAAAATATTTCTGATAGAAATCGAGAAATATCAGCACAGGTACCAAAAATTATCAAGGTAGAGCCACTATTTTTTTTTATGTACTTAACGAAATTGAAGTAGGATATAATTATGTACATAAGTATATAAATATGTAGCTGAAGATCTCCTCCGTGAGTCGTATTCCTCATGTGTGAGGGTCGTGACCACCTCCATCTCTAATTCTTGTCTTTAGGATGGTATGCCATTCTTTCATATCTCCGGCTACGCGAAGAGCATCGTAAACTGTGGACTCGAGTGTAGTGCGGACCTGGTCGGACCAACGCATCGGGCTCCGCCCCCGCGATCTTTTTCCTTCCACCTTGCCAGTAATAACTAATTTTTCCAGATTATCTCCGTCTTTCCTGGCAATGTGTCCGAAGTACTCTAAAATACGCTTGAGGCATATGGTGGAGAGTCTAATTTTAACCTTGAAGATCTATGAACACAATTTTTTAAGTATTCAATAAACTAATATATTTGTAGGTAGTACAACAGAATACATCATAGCTAATGTAACGATTATTTATATAACTAAATATGAAACAGATTTTTTCTTTAAAATTGCATCCCTTTTTGTCGACGTCCAGTCAAACTACATGACAACATGTTTTTATTTTGTATCAACGTTTCTAATTAGAACATCTATGATGTGGAATGCCTTTCCGGCGTCTATATTTCCTGTTACGTACCTACCTACAATTTGTGCAGCTTTAAGATAAAAATAAATAGGCATGTTATAGGTAAGCAAGCTTCATTCTAGATCTCATCATTTTTTTGTATCAGGCATGATTGTAGTCAAGCGCAAGCCGTAGGTTACAACATCATCATCATCATCATATCAGCCGATGGACGCCCACTGCAGGACATAGGCCTTTCGCAGGGACTTCCAAGCATCACGATACTGAGCCGCCTGCATCCAGCAAATCCTGCGATTCGCTCGATGTCGTCAGTCCACCTGGCAGGGGGGTCTACCAACACTACGCTTACTGGTGCGGTGTCACCATTCCAGCACTTTGGAACCCCAACGTCCATCGGCTCTTCAAACTATGTGCCCCGCCCAACAACTACAGGTTACAATATTACCTACTCTGCATTAGAAATGGTTATAAAAGTGCAAGAGAATGTTAAAAGAGCACATGATTCACACAGTAGTGTATCATAAAACTTAAAATACAACAAGTACATCATCATTAAATAACACTTAATACAATTAAATGTCAGTCCTCAATTTCCATATTTTTGTTCTATCACACGATCCTTCTATATAATTTTAATCTTTGGCTAAGTTAAATACACTCAAAATTCAAGCATCTATAACAAGTATTCGTCGGCGACTGAGGGGTTGAAATATTCGGAAACTCTGATGGACAAAGTGCCATTAATATTATTAGTTTCCGTATTTTAAAACCCTCGTCCGTGTTCCTCCCCTCAAAGGTTTCATGATGCGAGCAAAATTAACGTAGCTGCGCATAATCCTTTCCAATTTTGAGATTGTGCATTTGTTTAATCCTAATGAATTGAAATTAGGAATTGAAAATAATATTGTAGAATTAATTAATTAACTCTACAATATTAGAATTGTGTGAAATCCTTATTTATTTATGTTCATCATTATAAATCCATATTTGGCTCACTGCTGAGCACGAGTCTCCTCTCAGGATGAGAGGGGTTAGACCTTAGTCCACCGCGCTGGTCCGGTGATTTACGAGGATCTCAGGCTTATCCCTCTGTTGGGGTCAAATCAAAGTAAAAAATAGCAAGAAGGAGGTCAAAGTGCCTACATGCGTGGTGTCGACGCTACCTTTCCATTGATAATGGAACAGGAAGGTCTAATGAAATCTCATGGAGCGATCGTCCGACCAGCAGTAACCGACCACCCCAATTGAATATATTCATTTAATAATATTTACATCCGAGCTTTGAGCAGCTGAAAGACTGGTTAGCCTTTCAAGTCTACTTTACGCTGTAGGCTAGGACCTCCCGAGCATTAAACATTGAGACTCTTACTTATATCTCAAAGCAATAAACACTTCGTTAGCGTGAGTTAGGATTCAGTACTAATAAGGCAACCTTAGAACGCAGATTTTAGTGTATACGAGGTACAAATAAATTGATATAATAAAAAAAAATAAAAAACATTTTAGACATCACAAATTGGTATAAGTCGCGGCCTACAACTATAACCTTACACAGCTCGTTTTTGTAGCTCGTTTTTAGTAGGTCGTCTTTTTTAATTCAATGACATCCTATTTCCTTATCGAAGGATTATGAATATTTGATATCGTTCCTCAGATTGATTGTATGTTCTTGGTATTTTGATTTCGTAGGCGTTCCAATACGGAACAATAAACGTATATTAAACGTCCACAACAAACTTTAAAGTGACCAAGAAAAATAGTGTTTCATGTCTAAAGATATAGTTTTATTGAAATAATCAGTTATAATCTTTTTTTAAAGAAAAAATTATAACTGCTTACTTATAACTTATAAAACATAAGTATAATTCTTGTTTCATCCTTTTTAGACTCTTTTTTAACTTACTCGGGTTAAAACTTTATTTTTACGTTATTATAAAAAGTTTATTATTCTATCAGAATCTGTGCTTTGTTATTACAGCAATATTTATCTTTTAAAGGTGACAATAAGGCAAAGCCTAGATAGACTTAAAAAAAAACTCGAAAAAACTAGTTGGACTTAGACTAAAAAAAACAACCGCGTTCAAAAACATAAAAATGGGATACACAACAAAGCAAAAAATAATATCGTATGTGCTCTCTGCACTGATGGTTTTGAAGGAGATCATCATCATCATCATGAACAACAAATATATGGCTCACTATTGAAACGAGTCTCCTCTCAGAATGAGAGGAGTTAGACCTTAGTTATTCGAAGGAGATGTCTAGCTAAAATAATATACGTAGCACTGTTTTATTCTTTTTATATTATTAACAAGAAGATGCCCGTGACTTCGTCCGCGTGTTAATCCTGAACCACGACAGTTCTTAAATGTAAACCTTTGTCCCTATCACACTCTATCGATTGACGAAAAAAAATTCATAAGCGTAGATGGCGCGAAGACTAATTTTTTTTTCTAAAATACTATGCTAATTTTTTTTTCTGAATCTAAAATAATAATTTGTCAATATTAATTCCTGTATGTGGGCAGCCTAAATAGTTGTTTGTTTGTCGAAATGCTGACTCGTGGTCATGTCGATGCAGCGTCTTGGGTTACTGGAATTTTTCAGCGTTGTCAACAAATAGCTACTTTGTAACGAATGTTTATAATAAGCATTGTATTACAACTTAGATTAGGTAGCCAGGTCATAATAAAGTTGTGCAAATAATTTTGCTTTTAATCTATTATTTTTCGCCTTAACCGATTTTGGCCAAATTTGGCACCAATTGTATCCTAGAAAATTTAATTTTTATTATGAAATCAAAGTGTTCTGCAGGACATATAAATGTAAACTGGAACGTTTTTGATAAGACTATACACGTTTACTTTTTCTGTTGAAGTGCCTTTGTCAAAAATATATGTAAACATCTATATAAATATGATTTAGATACTTATAAAAATATTATAGAGTAGGCAGGTGTGTAATCAAACCCGCAAGTTCGTTTTGTTCAAACAAGAGAGCAAAGTTCGTTTTTGCTGCGAGTGCTGAGTTTGAATCCCGTGAAAGCGAAAGATATGCCTTGTGAGAAATTCAAAGGCGCATGAAGCAAAATACTTTGCCCTCATGTGACACAACTTTCCACCTGACTAGCGAAAAAATACAAGGTTTTAGAATTATATATTTATTAATACATATTTTTACTCTTAATTAATTTTTATCTTTGTATCTAAATCCTTAAATAAATAATTTTATTTTAATCAGATGAAAAATAATTCCATTAACGAAATTCTAAACAAAAAAAATAAAATCAAAAGATTAAAAAAATAACTAAAATTATAACAATATAAAAGAAAACGAACCGTATTAAATATTATGCACATTTTCATTTATTGAAGTTTTAGTTTGGACTGGCACGCCCGGCTGACCCCACAACTTTATTTTGTTATATTTATTTCAACAAATTGAAGGAACCATCGTAACTCTACTAACACCTTAGAGCTATCAAAACGCATGTCCTGACAAAGTCCCAGGACGAAATATTTGCGTGACTTCCAAAAGATGAGTGTGCCAGGGAATTGAATATAGGGCTTCAATTCCATAAACAATTTATGGCAGGTGCCGAACACGAAACAAAACGACGAAAGAGGCATATATGCATGTTGGCGTTAGTGTGGCATTAAAAAAGTTAAAAACAAAAGTATATCATTATTTTTTCTCACGGAGTGAATAAATACGACTTTTGCTCACTGTGTTGCAACTCAGTGAGTTGATAATTTTTTTTGATTTTTTGAAAAATGGAACCCTTCTATGATCACTTTGTTATCCGTCTGTGTGTCTCTCGAGACCTTTATTTCGAGAACTCCAATCAAATTTCAACAAATGAATGATCTTAAAGATCGATCCTGCCAGTCTCTAGTAACTAATCCGACTTGGACCGACTTAGACAATTCGAACCTGACGATACATCTATGTAAATTCTCCATTTGTAGATCACGTGTTATAATCCAGTAAACGGGAATAGCAGATTGCATTTCCTGTGCTTTGTCTATGTCTGAAGGTATTATAATTGCCTAGACTCGCACACAAAGCGAAGCCTCAAACTGAAATCGTATCACGGATTCCAATTATTCCCAACGTGCACATATTATAGAGAGAGAACTTGTGGTGACCACACCTTTGTTGTTTTATATAAACTGAAAGTTGTCAACCATTGCTTCGATAAGAACGGTAGATAATAAAGGTGTTGAAATATAGCTGTTTTGATATATTACAGGCCCAGATCATCATTCCGAGTATAAAAAAGTAAAAAAAATATAATAATGTGAAAATATTGTCAGCTAGACACAGCTTCATGGCAAACCTTCGCTGAACATTGTTAAAAATATACACTTCGATGGACATTTGGAAATTTGGACCTTTGGGACCTGCTACCTTCCAAAGTCATCATGTTCTAAATTTGGAACATTGGCCGAAAGACTTTGTCTTACTAAAAAAATCGCATTTTCAGTATGATATAGATGATGATGCAGTGTATTAGTTTGAATAGCCAAGTTCGAATATCAATACTACCGTGTTAAATCTATCGAATTTATTTATTTTATTTTTATAGTTTATTTTACCATATTTACTTATTTACCTAGAATTTTTAGAGTTAACATTTCAATACA
Organism: Bicyclus anynana; assembly: GCF_947172395.1. Taxonomy (NCBI): domain Eukaryota; kingdom Metazoa; phylum Arthropoda; class Insecta; order Lepidoptera; family Nymphalidae; genus Bicyclus; species Bicyclus anynana. The sequence continues at coordinate 9,998,760 of NC_069110.1, read as the reverse complement.
TTATTTCAGCACAACATAAACACATAAAATCACTTCTGAAAGAAGGGGCTAAAACACATGCGCGTATTTAAGTAAGGCCTACGCTGAATTTCTCGCATCCCGGCTTTGCATACATATAATATAATGAGGCCCTTCAAAGTGGGTTATGTTGCTCTACCAATATTGACACAATGGACAATATTCTCAATTTTGTGACACGTGATCTACAAAGGGCATCAGAATTGGACAATTCAGTCTAGTTATTAAACTTTTTATGCCCGTAGTCGTAATATTAAATTATAACTTAATTAACAGTGCAAATTTATCAAATTTTCTAAAACTTACCCATAACAGCAATATATATTAAGTTTTGAAAACTGATGAAAACTTGTAATAATTATATTTAGCCTTTTTAAAAGTTTAGTTAACATAAGCGGTTGAAGATGTTTTTTGAAGGACAATAAGAACAAATTATATCATAACACTTTTTCTTGTTTCATGTTATTGTCCAGTTAATTTCGTTAAACCCTGGGATATTTCTGAAATACCTAATAGGTACGAGTGGGTGGGGAAAGTTCTACTAAAAGTCAGTTCTATCCAAATGACAAACAATAGTTTTCCAAGCGGACTTTGCTAGTAAATGAATTTAGTATGCCTAAGTAAGTCAATATATGAAACTAACCACGAGTTTACCATTCTTTATAAGCTGTCGAAGAAGCTTTAATCTCAAAGTGCTCCTTAAAAACTTCGATTTTTGTGTTTTTATCTTATTTTTATAAGTATTTTGTACTCAACCCTTACTTCTAATAGAATATTCAGCAGTAGCTTTGCCCACTGTTGAATATAAATCTCAGTGGTACATTCTCGAATCGGCGTACCTAATAAACTTTCACATAATTTGTACATTATAGTTGTATTCTTTAGGTATAGCAATTGTGTCGCTCCGTGTTGTTCAAAATTTATATTCTCGAATAAGATAAATTTTATCATAATGTTTGGGACGATTTGTCCCAAAAACCTTAAAAAATAAAACAAAACAAAACTCTCACTTTTACTCAAACTCTTATTTTAAAATATTGTATCATAATATGTCCATTTTATAAAATGTTTAATAAATTCTTATTTCCTATATTGATAAACTCGTAAAATATTCAACTACTTCATAATTCAATTGATTACATAAGTAATGTTAAATTTAACTTGGATTCGCACATTCACAATTTATTAGTTGCCCAGCGGTCGAAATTCGATGGTAATTCACAATATTTAATAAATATATAATGTAGTCACATTAAAGGTAACCACAAAAAAATTAAGCAAAAGTAAGATTATTATTTTTTTAAATTTACATAAATTGAGTAAGTTATTTTCATTAAACTTACCGATTATTGTACTTAGGTAATATTATTAAGAAGTTTCTTCCGTTATCAAAGAATGTGTTTCTTTTTTGTTTTGTATATCTTCTGCAAAACACTGATTTCTAAATTCGGCTCACTGCTGAGCTCGAGTTTCTTCTCAGAATGAGAGGGCTTAGGCAAATAGTCCACCACGCTGGTCCATTGCGGATTGGCAGACTTCACACACGCACTTTCCTTAAAATTGGAGGTGCATGCCTCAGACCGAATTACAACCCACACCATCCGGAATCGGAGGCAGAGGTCCACTGGGCTATCCCGATGTACATATATATTTCAATGTCATAAAAAGTAATGGGTTTAGGTTATCTGTTATGATTACTTATTTTAAATGATTTTTAATTCATACAAATGGTCAGTTCTCTTTGTAGGTTGTCAAGATTAAATTATTAACTATTAAGAAGCACGTTATGTTGGTAACTACTTAAGACGCGTTAGCTTAGACATGCTGGGTTTCGTATTATATTCTGGATGTTAAAGTTTGAAGTGAAACCACAAAGCTCCAACACAAACTATTAGACTCGAGAGTTAAGTCACTCTATTAAGCTTTGAAGATATTAGAAATCTACGAATATCTCTCTATAGTATAAAATAGATATTCATTGATTTCTAATATATTAAGAAACTAGCGGACGCCCGCGACTTCGTCCGCGTGAAAGTCGTTGTAAACTTTCAACTACCCCTATCTTACCCTACCCTAACCTACCTCTACCCTATCCCAACCCTACCCCTACCCCAACCCTACCCCTACCCCAACCCTACCCCTACCCTACCCTACTCCTGCCCTACCCCTACCCTACCCTACCCTACCCCTACCCTACTCATTAAGGCTGCACTTCTTTATTTATTTCTCCTACCGCGAGTAGCGTCGAGCGCGGCAACCGTTACACAAAAATAATCCTTAAAGCATGAATTAGTATTCACGCGCGATGGCTTAGCGTATTTCATGTATAACTTTGGTGTTTCTTTACCAATTTTTATGATTCGTTTTTTATTGAATAGGTAATAATGATAACTTTCTTATTAGGGATGAGTGATGAGTGTTATAAACATAAGAGTAGACAAATATAATTAGAAAGCTTCGAACTGCAAAGCTATCGGGAGTTACACGTGTAATTGTGAGTCAACCATAAAAGATAGACATATATATGCTGTTGTGTTTTTATAGATAATTTTAAGGAGAACATTTCTGTCATACATGATTTCTATGTAGCTTTAACCATTAAGGCTGTACACGCGACGGAATCTTGAAAAATTGAGTAACTTCTCCCGTTTTCTCAACATTTCTCTTCACTGCTCTGCTCCTATTGATGGTAGCGTAATAAAAAGTATTCTATAACCTGCCCAGGAGTATGTCAAATAATTATACCAAGTTTCGTTAAAATCCGTCCAGTAGTTTTTGTTTCTATAAAGAACATACAGACAGACAGACAGACAGACAGACAGACAGACAGACAGACAGACAAAAATTTTACTGATTGCATTTTTGGCATCAGTATCGATCACTAATCACCCCCTGGTAGTTATTTTGGAAAAATATTTTATGTACAGAATTGACCTCTCTACAGATTTATTATAAGTATAGATAATTATTAAGAAATACTTGTTACGTATAAATTCTATACGTATTATGTATTTCTTCCTCAAAGCTGTCGCCGCGTCTATTTAAAAACTATTGAATGTATTCTCATGCGGGTTTTTTTGTAAATTTATTGAAATATGACTATAATTGTTGACCATTCAGTGTACAATAGAGGGTTTGAATTGTTCAAATGACGCAGACTGAATTTCACGCAGATGAAGTTAACGCTAAATTAAACTAAAATCGCAATATGACATTTTTATTTTTATTCATATTCCATCCCTTTTATTCCATATTATAAGAAAAAAAACTTAAAGCTGTTTTTGTTAGTTATTTCTTTAATGATTAATTAAACACCTTCAGCTTAGTGTTTGGCTCGGGGAGATAAGCTCTATAAAACTCGGTATTAGTAATAAAAAAGTATGATGGCTGCCAGCGGTTTTATTTCACAGCGAAATAAAAAGGCTATAAAATTATCAGTTCTTTTCCGTGGAAATATCATCAACTTTTTTTTTAATACTAGCGGACGCCTGCGACTTTGTAAGCGTAAAATTCTGTTTTTCCGGGTTAAAAAATGGCCGCCATAACCTTCTCTTTTTTTCAGTGAATTACTTATTTAATTGTATTAAAAAAAAACTTTAAGCTTTTTATTTTTTTTTTTACCTGTCTGTATGTCGGGGCAAATATCTGGAACGGTTGAACAGATTTTAATGGAATTTTAACTTTCACTAGGAGATAGAGGAGGTTATGGAGCATACATGGTTCCCGCGGAATTTGTGAAAAACAGAACTTCACGCGAACGAGCACGGCATTATACAGCATCCGCTAGTCATTAATATAGATAGTAAATAAAATAAATAAAATAAATAACATAAAAATTGTTTATTTTAGTTTCTAAAATGACAAATATATGCAAGTTTGAAACCTTCTTTTACTAGTAGTATAAATTACCTCTGTATTAGAAGACAGCATAGTGAAATAACAGATTTTAAATGAACATTTCTAAATTAATAGATAATAGTCATCATTCGAGCGATATTTGTATTGTAATGAAAGAAAGAAAGATAAGTTTATTTAGGATTCACATAAAAAAGAAAGAAAGAGATAAAAAGAATAATTGAAAGTTACAGCGTGATGTGATCATAAAATGGTCTCCACTCAGCATTTTGCTGTTTCCGTCAGGTTTGCGATTCTATCGTATTACACGTGGTAACATGTTCACGTACTTACAGCAAAAAGGCATAAACATACGTACCAAATCTAGCCGAATGTTTTAACTTTGGTAAAGTCTAAACCCTCTGTTGTAGTCGGTAAGAAGAAATATTGCGTTTATTCACGTTAAATTGATACGAGTATATTTATTTGGCTTTAGAAACGTCAATCAACAGCGCTATTGTTGTTTGATAAAATACGGAGAGAAAGATGAAAATGGGTACACGAATGATATGGGTCAATCATAATATACTTGTAGACAGATATATTCAATATTCGCACCTTTTGTGAGATTGTAATCTAGGGCTTGACAATGGTATTAACCCATTAATACCATTGTCAAGCCCTAGATTACAATAACCGAAATTTCACCTGATCGTAAGTGATGTTGCAATCTAAGACTAAAGCGTAGCTCGCTTTGTAAAGAGGAGGATGAAAATCCACACCCCTTTCGTTTCCTAGGCGATTTCGTACCGGAACCGTAAATCGTTTGGCTTTACGTCTTTGCTCGACCTAGAATCGAACTCAGGACCTCGTGGTCTGTATCCATAGAGGCTAACCACTGGACCATTGAGGCAGTTCTAAGATTATACATTAGGTGTTTAGTACCATATCATCATTATACATGTTGCCTAGTTATACATCATTTCAAATTATTAATATTATTCTGATTCCGATCTTTTATTGCTGAATTGGGTATCCATTATGGGGACGATGCGGCGTTACCAAGGGCCTAAGAGGGCGAGCCAGAGGGCTCGTTGCGATTCTCGAGGGGAAAGGGTTTCCTTTGTATGGTTTTCTTTTTTATATCACTCGCGAAACTACTGCTTTACAAATATATACGAATATATCTTCTCATATATCTTTTCCTTAAAGTGTATATTCATTATTTAATGTTTGCGATCAGTAAACTTCTCCTTGTCCGTGGCTAGGTGGTAAAGTTCTCCGACTGTCTTTTTGTCAGTCCACAGTAGCCAGGACTTCTTTCTTCTTCTTACTCCTCTTTTGACTATAATATTGCCCATCATGCAGTGAGCTGAATATGGGTTGATCATGATTGCCCATCATTTTTGTTTGAAGTAAACGGTACCTATCGTGTTGCCAAGTATGTCCGAGGTACGAGACCTTCTATTGCTTGATAGTTTTAACAAGCTCTCATAATATGCCGAGGGAAATATAATACTATTGGCCGGTTGAGAATCTTGTCGTTTGTTTTCATTGGCTACCAATGGTAGCAGGGTTATAAAAATTCAGCCTCCATAAAATGAGGTAAGTGTAGCGCAGTCTTGATTCAGTAGTTACACAACAAAAGAGTTACAGTCAGGGCTCTGAATGGACACACTGGCAATGCAATTCAATAAGTCGTAATCCATCCATTGTGTACGCTCCGCCGATCTATAATTTTCAGTGTAGTGTATTTGGTAGTATCGATCGGATGAGTTTCTGTTTTGATTTCCTCCGGGACGGTAATTACAGGCTCAATCGTCCGTAAAGACTTGCCTGCCTGAGGGTGAATAACTTCTATCTAATAATAAAGCATTAAATTGGCATTGTTTTATCAGGCTAAAAGATAACATCCATCCGACGAGTATGGTTGTTGTTTCCTACGCGATGGTAATTAGTAATTACAATCATTCGTGCAGAGAGCCTCTGTTTGCTGAGTAAATAATTCTTATTCAGCCACAAATCGTTGTATTGATATTTATTAACAAGGAATTCAAACAAATGGTAACGATCACTCGTTACAGTGTTTGTGGAGAGTAAACAGGAATATTTACTTTAGTAATATACCAAATATATTTCCTCTTTTATATTTAAATTAGTATTGTATTAATCAACAAAAGGGTATGGGTAGGGTACAGGTAAGGTATGCGTAGGATAGGATAGGGGTAGGGTAGGGGTAGGGGTAGGGTAGAGTACAGTTAGGGTAAGGGTAAGGTAGGGGTAGGGTAGGGTAGGATAGGGTAGGGAAAGGGAAGAAGTGGGAATAAGTCAAAGCGAAGCTTGACCGGGTCCGCTATTATGTTCTTAAAAACGTAAGCAATTATAAAATAATTAATGTCAGAAATAAAAATAAAATTATTACCACACTGAGTTACATAAAATTATTAATTCTTTTATGGATAATTGTAGGTTCATCGTGGAACTTTATAAACTTTATAAGCTTTTATAGAATGCCGAAAGTCTAGTCGTCACACGCCACCGCTGTATACGTCAAAACCAGATTTCCGATGGAATGATTAATGCGGCCCAGGGCTATAAATAATATACGCGTATAGCCGATGCTTGCTAGCCGGAGGTAGACAAACCAAAAACCAATAATTCGATGATGGAGTTCGGCACATCGAGCAGAAATGAACTCACCGAGATCAGTCCACGAGATAACAAGCTTAGCTGATACTCGCTACAGTTAATCGGATAGATTGTTAAGCTAGGATATAGCTAACAAAGCTAACGAGGAAGGCTAGCCTAGATTATTGTTAAAGTACTTTATTTTATCGATTCCAGTTTAAAAAGGAATAAATTAAATAAACAACATTTTGATACTAACATCAAGATTTACATACATTGCTCTAATAATTTGAAGGAATGTTGGTATAGTTGTTTATTCCACTATTATACATTGCAATCCATTGCAGCACGAGTGCTAATCACGTACTTTTCTAGCGGTAAAAGAATTATCAAAATCGATTTAGTAGATCTGGAGTTTACCCCCAACAGCACCACAAACTTTTTTTTTTGCCCTTGACTACAATCTCACCTGATGGTAAGTGATGATGCAATCTTAGATGGAAGCGGGCTAACTTGTTAGGAGGAGGATGAAAATCCACACCCTTTCGGTTTCTACACGGCATCGTACCGGAACGCTAAATCGCTTGGCGGTACGTCTTTGTCGGTAGGGTGGTAACTAGCCACGGCCGAAGCCTCCCACCAGCCAAAAAACTATACCTCTTTTTAATATGAGTATACTTTAAGACTAGTGTGAAAGAAAGATATCATGTTAAATAATTCTTAACTTTTAATATAATTATGATGAAACTTCAAATGAAAATAATTTTTAAGAAGGCGAACTAGCCCACAGGCTATGAGAAAATTTTCTTAGAGCACCGAAGTAGACGGGCTGGCATAAGAAACGACGGAATAATAAAGAATTTTTTATACAAATATTTTGCGGTTGTTTGTATTTTTTTAGTGGAAACGAGAATTCTTTAGGTACTCTTTTTCTTTATGACTGGTGTTACAATCAATTTTCTGAAATAAGTATAAATATCAGCATTGAAAAAATTATTATTTTAAGATATCACTACATAAAATCAAGGTATATCTAATGAAATTTTAGTGTACTTCGGAATTAGTGAAAAAATACGATGGAAGAAAAATCAGTAGAATATTTTTGAATATTATAAAAGTGATGGACTATTAGAATTTAATGCACCGTGATTTTCTAAAAAGTATAGAGAAGACATTGATCTATAGTTTTATGGATCAATTGTCATTGGGTAGTTATTAATTTACATAGGCAACTGGGGAAATGATGTCTCATTATGCTTAGGAAAATATTAAAAGAAAATTAGTTTAAATTTGGAAGTTTGAGGGACCCTTAAAACCTGCTCCTTCCCAAAGCCACCAAATTCCAAACTCTATAATTGACTAGCGTACTTATCAAATGTAGGTGATAATAATTGGTCGAAAACTTGAAATTAAAGTTAAGAGGGTTCCAAATGGCCCTTGATCCAAGAAGAGCCCACAAAAAGCTCAGCCACGGTTTATTTTTTTGTTTGTCACCATTTTATATATTTATGTACACCTAAGTAGGTACACAATCGTACAGTGCAGTTCAATACTAAGCTTTATTATCATTTAAATAATTTTTGAAACTATAATAAAATATTCTATAAGCTTGCGTTTAATAAAACTTTTAACTTATTGAGAGACATGCCTGTGATTTCATGTGGGATTATGATAAAAACGTACGTAACTACCCTTTAAATAATTACTAATTTCTTGTAACCAAGTATACAATATAAATGAAAAAAACGTATGGGTATCGCAAGCATATGAGTAAATGCACTTTGAGCATTGATTGAATTTATAAATATAATTGATTTATTATGTTTATAAATTCAATCAATGCTCAAAGTGCATTTAGCTGAAAAGAAATAAATTTAAAGGGAACCAATTATTCGTTTTGTGTGACGAGTGGGTACAACTTGTATACCCCTGAACGGACTTCATTTCCAATTTACGTTTAAATCCAATTAATACAATAAAGCATATTCGAACAAAGTATATTATTGAAGCGAAAAGAGCACGCCATTTTGATGTGAAAACGCAATTAGTTACAGCTGCTTTTGATAGTATAATCAGTTTCGTGTTCCACCTCATCGTACTGCCGCGTTCAGAGGATCGTTTACCTACTCCGCCACTAAATGTTGGAATAATATCCCCCCTCCAATAAAAAAAGTCAAAAGCATATATACTTTTAAAAAACTGCTGAAACGATTTCTTATTGACAGACAGTTCGAATTCCAAGATCATGTGGCGGAGTTTTCATTTTTGTAATTCTTATTTATTTTTTTATATAATATAATATGTAGGACGGCGCAGCTTGAGTGCTTTATGATACCTACCATTTTAATAGCTTATATACATATATTTATATAATATAGATATGATTAAATAGTTTATGTATTATTTTTTATATATTTAATTTTCAATTAATTACGAATTTATATGTTTAATATGTTGTTATCTTATATATTTAATAACAAGTATTTAGTTATCTATAAATTAGTAATAAGAGTTCTTAACAAAAAAAAAAAAAAAAAAAGTATACATTATTATATTGCAGGTAATTTTTATTTGTATCATTAATTTTGTTTTTCATCGTTATGTTTAAGTTTTCTGTTTTTTTTTTTTTTTTTTTCTCTAAATCAATGTGTCTACCTAGTTAGTTTTAATTAGTTCTTAATAATTGTATTTAATAGTTTACGTTAAGTGTTGAACTGTGTGCGTGGCGGCACCTGAACTGGGTCCTAACTGAAAATCAGTGCTGCATACTTTTTTTATTGAAAGTATGCGGCAAAATGCTGAGTTGGGGCCTTTTTCTAGGTTGTGCCACATATTACAGGGCATTCTTTAGTGCTCCACTGTTTGAGTGGACAGTTAAGCCATAATATGTTATAATTTAGATTTTATGTGATATGTGGCATTACTTAAAAATAAAGATCTTTTCTTTCTTTCTTTCTTTCTTTCTATATTTTAATTGAAATTTGGTAAAACATTACATGCAAAAAATAATTTTTATTCGTAAAATGCTTGTCGCTACACGGGCAAACAGAAATTCGTTTAAACGAGGTATTGTCCAACATGTTCAATGTTCAAACATATTCAATATTTAAGCTCAGCATTAAACATTCCGTCGTTTAAATACGAGTATTAATTCGTCTACTATAATGTACTCGTATTTAATAAAAAATCCTTTGATCATGACTTTTTTTTGCCGTTGTGAAAAGCTCAGAGTATAACCTAGTTTATAATTTTTTACTACACCTCTTTTTACATTTATTTTCGACTAACTACGAGTATGAATGAATATAAATAAAATAGGATTTTACATCGTATGAATGACAAGAAGCACTTCTTGATAAAACGATGTCCTAGGCTTGTACTAGTAGAAGCACGTTAACCAAAAGAAATTGTCAAGTATATCTGTCAATATATGTATAGTAAATAATAATATAGTTTTTGTAAGACAAAGTAACCACATGTGATAGTTAAGATCTTATTTAGCTTAAAATAAGATCTTAACTATCACCGACTTAGGAAAGGATTTTAATTATGGGTTGGGTGTACTATTTTACGTGATAGCCCAGTGTATATGACCTCTGCCTGCGATTCGTAGAGCATAGGTTCGAATCCGGTCTGGGGCATGCAACTTTTCAGTTGTGTGCATTTTAAGAAATTATTAAATATCACGTATCTCAAACGGTGAAGGAAAACACCGTGAGAAAACCTGTATACCTGCATGCACATGAGAATTTTCTTAATACTCTAAGTGTACTAAGTCTGCCAATCCGCATTGGGCCAGCGAGGTGGACCAAGGCATAACCCCTCTCAGCCTGAGACTTGTGCTCAACAGCAGAGTATGGGCTGTTAAAGATGGTGATGATGTACTATTTTATAACAATATCTTAAAAACAGTCTTGAACTAGAAGTGTTAAAAATATTTACTGAATCGAGTTTACTACACTATTTATGAATTCTTAATGGTAAAAATACTTGAAGGTTATTAAATAAGCTTCTTCAGGAAGTACAAGTAATTGTAGTGATTTATATAACACATTTGCTCGTAAGGTATCTATTATTTCACCAATTTCAATAACGTAATGTATCTCATTATGCACATGTGCCGTAATATAATGTAAAACTTCATGTAATCATCCGTCTAAAAACGAACGGTACTCTTTTAAATCTTGGCAAAGAGTTTTTATGACAGAAAAGTGCTCAACATTTTATGAATAAAATTAACTTTGTGAGATAAAATTTAATAAATGAACATTTAAATCTTTCATTTTAATAATTTTGACAATAAATGACAACGACTTATTTGTAACAGAAACACAAAAAATATTAATTTACTTTATTAGTAGCTGTTTTTGGTGCATTTGCCTAAAAAAAACCGCCGCTATTTGTGATAAAGTAAAAATTATTCCGCGCGCTTTTTCTTTTCGCTGTATTGTTTTCATTTTTAAATATAGTAATGATGAATTTATTAATTCGACACCGTTAGAACTCCCCAGGGTAGCGTAAAAAAGCTACTCTTAAGCCTCGTGGTCGAAAAATTTACCGATAGATACAACCTAACGTATCAAAATGTCATCATATGGAAAACAGGCAAAGATGCAAATTCATTTTCAGAAAGTGTGTTTCCTCGTAAATGTGTTATAAAACGTCGTATGACATAGGTGCGTTTTCAAAATGTGTTAGGCAGTGTTTTTCGTAACTTTAAAATGAATTCTAGGTAGGTATTATTATTATTATACCAACTCTCTCATCTTCCTAAGACAGTGATACTCGTATCTACTACATGTTCATCTTATATGCTTATTGCAATTTGCCAAATATTGGCCTATATTCCCTACGAATTTAGTGAGCGACCGCAATGCGTCGCGTATCGATTCGAATTTGTTGCCAGAAACCACTGTGCCAAGGGCGGCATTGTCTACGGTCATGCCCTATATATATTCTAATTTGAATGTGTTTAAGAATTGAACTTATGTGCATCAGAAGGTAAGACTATGTGTGATAATTGTTGCACACCACACTAGATTACAAAAAAATAGTAATTCTTTTAAGGGCAATTGCATACGTTTTTTTAATAAACTACCACATGAAGTCACTGGAATGTCACTCAAAAAGTTCAAAGTGTTTATTAAACGCAAGCTTTTAGTAAAGTCTTATTATAGTGTTAATGAGTATTTAAATGACAAAAAAGCTTGGTGTTAAGCTGTATTATACGACTGTGTTTTAAATAAGTTTGTAAAATGGTGATAAATAAAAAAAAATAAACCTTGGCTGAGTTTGATGCGGGCTCTTCTCGGACCAAGGCGCGTATGGAACTCTCGTAACTTTAATTTTAAGTTTTCGAATGATTATTATCACCATTATTTTAAGTTTAATATTATTACCTGACGTTTCGAAAGAGCTTGTAAACTAAGTCTATTTGAAATAAATGAATTTTGACTTTGACTTTGACTTGGATAAAACACAATAATAATTTGAATATAGTGGGCGAATGGTTTAAATTCTACCTCTTTTAACTGCCTCTCTACCTAAAGGGTTCATCATGTATATTTCTTTAGTTATATAGTATTCTATAGGACTCATATATCCCAACTACTACACCAGCGAGGTAGTTAAAAAAATAAATCTCTATGTAAGAAAAAAAGTTTAGCCCAATAATTATGAAAACAAAAAAAAATATTAAGATAAAAAATATTTTCTTTAGACCTCAACACTGATGAAAGAAGTTGTGACGGTTTTGATAATAGGACGAGGATAGAGCACTTTACATCTCAGGGGAGCTGTGACAAGATGAGGGTTTAACTTTATACAGACAAAATGGGTAATGGAGTCCAATAAAAGTCTGAAGTAATATTTTTTTTATTTTTCAACCAAAAACAAGTTCTGTCTGTTCGTATATTACTTTTTATATCTACGATCAAAAGTTTTTACTGAAATTGTATCAATAATTACATTTGTTTGTCTAAACATGTACCTTTACAATTTATGAACGTTAAAGACAAAATATGCATTTTTCTGGAATAAAAAATACAAGGCAGCTTTTAGACTTCAAAAGCCAGCTCTCAGCTCTCAGAGTTAAACTAAGTAGATCTGTTTATGTTGAGAAAACATTTATATAAAATATAAATTTTATATAAAATAAAATGTTCTACTTATTGGAAATTGCAAACAGTTAAAAGCATAAGCTTGTTTATGAAGTAAGACTTGAAGCGAAGTAATTTATTGTTGTGTTAAATGTTACACACTCAGAGCCCAGTCAAGTTTCCTCAACTAGAATAAGCTTCTTATCAGTTGTTTATTTGAGATAGTGGGAAAACGAGTCACGGTGAGAATTTCCAAGAAGTTGAATCGAGGAAATTTTCAACACAAGAAAACTCTTTTAAAAATTAAATACTTTGACGCGCATCAAGTGTTTTCAAGATATTGTAAAGTTTGCAATCTTCTAAAGTTTCTCTCGCAGTTTCTCTTTATTTATGTATCTGTTCTCACGTCTGAGTCCATTTTTCTTTTATGAAGGTGATTTTGATAAATGATTCCGTTCCCTAATTGTGAGTGAAGATTATTAAGGCGACGTTATGTACTGATAATCTACTCTTTGTAGGAGATAATAATGTAATGTGAACATCTTTTTATATTTTATTAATTCTCTTTTTAGTGTTCTGAACTTCAAAAGAAATACGGAACACCCTTATAGTATCACTTCGATGACCGTCTGTCTGTCGGTCAAGACCTTTATTTTTCAAGAACACGTGGAGGAGGTATCAAACTGAAATTCATTATTAAATACTTCAGGTCTACTGTCCCTTAGAGCTGTCAAACAATCAAAATTAAACAAAATCTTACTAAATTTACGTCTTCTAACATAGATAAAGCAAAAATTTGCAAAAAGCGTATGTTTTCAATTACATCTTTTAAAAAAAAAAAAATTTAAAATAATTGAACTTATCCCTTTTTCTCATTAACGTTCGAAAGTTTGAATAACAGTTGGCAGTTGAAAACTCGAGTTTTAAAATTTGCACAAATTAGTAGTAGCGCAGTTGTAGCTTCCTCAATATAACTGATTAAATGTAGCGACTACAAAAGATCGGCAAAAGGTTCAGCTCAATCGGTTTATAAGTTTTTGTGTTAGTACACACAAATAAATAAACACATTCAATTTAATCCCTTCCCCATTTCCCGCTCACCCCGTAAAAAGGGTCACTAGTAAAGACCTTATAAAGATACTAACGGACGCCCGGGACATCGTCCGCGTGGAATTAAATTTTTGACAAATCCCTCGGGAACCATAGATTTAGATTTAACACCTACGTGTTAATTCAGCTAATCCAGTTCAGTCAAGGAGTGAAAGAGTAACAAACATTCATATCATCAAAATCACCACTTTTCGCAAATCTCGGGAAACCATGGATTTTTTCGGGATAAAAAGTAGCCTATGTGATAATACAGAGTAAAATCTATTCCCATTACAAATTTCAGCCAATCGCCCCAGTAGTAGCGACATCAAAAAGTAACAAAGATTCAAACAAACATCCAAACATCCATACAAACTTTCGCATTTATAATATAAGTAGGAAAAGTGGGATAGAAAGTGTTTCTACGTCCAAGGTGGACGTAGAAAGTAAAGAAAAACAAACTATAACAATCTCGTACTAACCACCATAAAGAAAAGTTTCATTTACAAGACATGTTTTTTATCCGTATTTATGGCGCATATATAGTTTAGCGGTTTTAGGTGTAGGATATATAAAAAACATGTTAGACAAAATGATCATTAATGATTTTTTTTTCTTTATTTAAAGAGATTTTTGCTGAGCGAATATGCCTCTCTGTTTTATCTTCAATTGATGTTCTATTTGATAAAGAAGGATTAATTATCATCATCATATCAACCGGTGGTCATTTTTTTTTATTCTTTACAAGTTAGCCCTCAAAAATATAAACTCGTAGGGTTCTTATGTGTGATACCGCTTCTGTTCTGGTGCGTCATTAAATGTCACGTCAGACAAATATAATTCCGCCTTTAGACTATCAGCTTTACCCCTCTCATTCTGAGAGAAGACGCGTTCTCAACTATGCACCGAATATGGGTTTATTAATAATTCATAATGATAATGATAATGTGAATTTGAATTGGTAATAATAGATTATTATATTTATATACACAATATTGCTACTTTATTAAAATAGAGATCGTTATAAATTAAATCCCTGCCAAATGCTAGTCATTCATAAATTGATAAAGTGATTTCACCCTTTACGCGCGTCATAGAATTTTCGTCCCTTAGCTAATAATGTATTGATCCTTTACACGCAGCCTATCCGTCCCCCGGGGGTGATGTCTGCCTCCAATTGTCAATTATTCTCCATTACTTCATCTAAAACCTTTTGCTGTATCTTTATCATTTTTGTGAATTCATTTATATATAATAAATGTAGATCTGTGAATTAAAAATGTTTTGTGTGTAATCAAATAAATTAGCAATAAAATTTAGTATAAGTATTAGTAAAGGCTGTAGGTTATTTTGTTAGGCACGTGATATCTCAGTAGATATAACCTCTACCTTCGATTTGGAGGGAGTAGGTTCGACACCGTATGTATGTCCTTTACCGTCGATTCCGAGTTTCGAAACCGTTCCGGTCCTCCAACTATCAAGTTGTGTGCGTTATAAGTATCATGTGTCTCAAACGGTGAAGGAAAAAGATCATGAGGAAACCCGCATATTTTGAGAATTTTCTTAATTTTCAACATACATACTCGTATGTGAAGACTGCCAATGGACTATTATCCTAACGCCTCTCATTTTGAGCCGAAATTGTTAATGATGAAAGGCACGTAAGAAAATTGAGTGTAGTAGAAAAAATCCAATAAAGTTTTCAGACATGGTTTGAAAATTATAATCCTTGTGTGAGTTTACTTCCAAATCACTTTAGTAAAGATTTCGCTTATCAATATTTTATAGATATTTTTCTTTATCTATTCTGCAAAAATTGGATAGCTCGCAGGGTAAGAATATAATAGAAGAACGTTTTACTATGCCTACGCCCTGCAACTTAACCTAACAGATCGACGGTTTTTTTCAGACGTATTTTCTCTGTCAATTTTCCCTGGAGGGTCATAAAAAAACCCTATAGCTTTCATATGTCATAATTAACATAATTACAATACGGCAAAATTTTAATATTAAAACGGAAAATTTAATTAGTTCCAACTCAATGGGATTAATTATGGAGATTAAATAAATCTGTTTCTGGCATTCATAACAAGTACTCGCACTTACACATCTCACAGTAGACGTGTTTGAGCTATTCATTCTATTAAATTTCTCATTTTTTAACTGTCTCAAAGATCCAATGGTATACAGGTTCAAATCATCTCAAACCCTTCTTTAAGTGCCAAACTTTATGGGATATTGGCGACCAATACAGCTATCCTAACTTTAAAGGCAGCAGCTCGGTACAACGATCTTGTACCCTACCACTTGTGGAGGTTTTTGAGCCGGTGCGTTTTCTAGGAGGTGCGTCATCTGCCCGGTCTTCGGCTTCTTTGGATCTTGCCTTGTATGATACGCTACAAGATCCGAAATTTATCATGACGCATAATGCGATACTGAAGTCTTGAATTTAGTCTATGAAATATTGGGTTTTTACTCTTTTTCAATAAATTCTCCGATAGGAAATTGATGATGTCTTACGCCCATGTCTCGGAGAACGCGTGAAATTGCGTTATACAGTCGAATGATGTCTTCCGTCCGTCAACGAGCATTTATTATTAAAAAGATTGATGATGATGATGAGACGTCCGTTTTCTCATTTAGTTGTACTGAACCCTAATAGTACCAATAGATATCTACATGATATCGAGATAATATCATTACCACATTTTTAATCCAATTATATTTCAGCATTATGGTTTGCAATAATGCTTCGTTAATGAGAGCTAATGTGAAATACCACAAACATAATACGGTTATTATGTTTTACAAAATTATTCATAAATCACGTTCAAAGCTCGTAAGAAAAGAGTAATTTATAATTTTTAAATCGACATATATGCTGCATAATGCTAAAAATATGAGTGAAAACCGAAATCAAATACATAGGTACACTTCGATATAAAATTTTCCAAATACAACGCACAGGCAAACTTTTAGCAATTTTTCGAAGCTTTGCATTTTCTATTTCATAACGCTTCGTTGCCGAGCCTTTTAGCTCGTTGAACTACGGAATTTAAGGTAGCGTGCTTTAGCTTTTTTCAGCTAGGAAATGCATATGCAGCCTTCCCGGAAATGTGATTCTGGTATTGGCTGTTACATCACGTAAATGGCATCGAATGTTGCCAGTATGTTGATATTTTACAGGATATGTTTCGACTAGACTGCTCAAGAGTTATTTAATCTTGTTTCTAGTTTTACTATTATTTAATCGTACTGCAAAATACAATTTGGATTTTTATAACTATAAACTATTATGCTTTTATGTCTTCTTTTCTCATACTTATGGTCTGGAATGTTCCAACCAAATTCTAATTTCCCCGATACTTAAAAAACAAAGTAAGAGCGCTTCTTTTTATACAACCCCAATTTTACTTACCATTAGGCGATATCTTAATTAAGTGCTTCGCACATTAAAAAAAATACGACTGCTAAAAGTAAATCGTATACCGTTTTACTTTGGTTTAGGTATTGAAATGTCGTCAAGTGCAGAAAATAAGTTCCACTCGCTTGCTGTTATGCCTCGTAAAACGCATTTCCCCGAGAGACAACGAGATTCCAAAATATATTACGTACTGGAATGCTGACGGGGTATTCTTGCACAAACTTGGCTATAGAATTAAAGATGAAATGAACAGGAATGATAAAAAAATAAAATCAAACACATAGGTTGCTCTTTACTTTGCGTATGCTCATGACATAGATTAACAATTTCATTTTGCTAATTGAGGACGATAATGTGTTTGTACGCTTAGTGGTTTAGGTTTAGGTTATTTTTTTTTAAATTGCATGCATGTGTCGGATAAAGGGGTTGAAATCAGAAGCGGATTTAATAAACAAAACACGGTTATTGAATGGGAACCATTAAGAATGTTACCAATAAACCCTCGAGTGGTACGTAAAAACCTTGGGCGAATCCCGGGCTTGTGACCTTCTGTACGTAAGGTTAACCTTTTCTGTTGGTCATTTAAAATTAGTTAGCACTCCACTCAAGTCACTCTCCCCGCCCATCCAAAATAATGCATGAAGGATTATCCAACAAAAGGTGTGGACGGATCGAACATCGACAAGAATGAGCTAGTCACCTATATCGCCAACAATCGGCCTCCCACTACTCCCCACCTAACTCACTGAATACTTTTTACTATCTCGGCTCATGACCACGCGAGCTGACCGATCTAATGACTCATCACGCCGACACATTCATTAAACTTAGTTTGAGCAACATAACAATCGGCTTGAGCATTTCAAGCAAAGATTTTATTCATATAATTTCTTACCATAACTCATCAGACTGTGCAGAGATCAGAGCTAAAGCCATAAGGCGATTAAAAATGTGTCTCCGCTATCGTAGTTGATACGCTTTCATCTCGCGACATATTATTATCGTTTCATAAAATTCATTGTAGAGTGTATTCGCTTCTAAAGAGCGCTTTAAAATTTTAAAGCTTTTAAGCTCCTTGCGAATCATTCCGTAGTAAGTGCTCTTTTATTGAGATAATACGAGAGTATACGGAAAATCAAATAATAAGCATTTATACAACTTTTCTGACACAATTAAAAAAGTTTTGGTTTATAAGTTTTGTTAGTTCTTTTAATTTTTTGTTTTTTTTTTATTCTTTACAAGTTAGCCCTTGACTACAATCTCACCTGATGGTGAGTGATGATGCAGTCTAAGATGGAAGCGGGCTAACTTGTTAGGAGGAGGATGAAAATCCACACCCCTTTCGGTTTCTACACGGCATCGTACCGGAACGCTAAATCGCTTGGCGGTACGTCTTTGCCGGTAGGGTGGTAACTAGCCACGGCCGAAGCCTTCCACCAGCCAGACCTGGACTAATTAAGAAAATCTCAATATGCCCAGCCGGGGATCGAACCCAGGACCTCCGTTTTGTAAATCCATCGCGCATACCACTGCGCCACGGAGGCCGTCAATTGTGTTTCTGCTTAATATTTGCAATAATAGCTTAATTCTTTAGATTTTTCTGTCTTATGTGCGTTTATTCATGATATTCGTGATAATTTATAATTATTAAATTACTTTAAGTACTATACTACATCTTTTCTTGATGGGTACTGTTTACTAACAAAGAAATGAAGGTAGAAAACGTATGTCATTTCATAACTTATTTATTTTAAATTATGTATGGTTCGTTTATAAAATGTTATATAAAATATATTAACCACATCTAATTGTTCTAAGCTTATTAATCAAATTTATTTTCATTAATTATTTCATTAATAAATTACTAGTGATTTATATCGTCATTTTTAATTTGTTTGTTGGTAAACAGTACTCATCAAGAAAGGCTGTAGTTAAGGCTCGAATCATTTATAGCGCGTACGTATCGCACCAACAAATCATTTTGCGGAATCTCTTCAAACTCAATATAACATTATAACTTCACAGCCTTTGCTCAATTTTATATAAAATATCCCTTATTTACTCACCTTTAATACTGCGGCACCCCTCGCAAAAGTGCGTCAGGTAACCAAGTATTCCATTTCAATTTTCCCCTTTAACAAGGGCAGCTAAATAGATCGCATTGTGATATTATTTATTTTCTGCTCGGTGTTGCTTAAATGTCGAAAAGGTCTCCTGGGCATACGGGAATAAATTAAAACCTATATGACACTCATAAATAATGTGGCTTCTCTATTGGTAAAAGAATTTCAAAATCGTTTAAGTAGAATTAGAGATTACATAAAACCTTGTTAACTTTACGTTTTCAAAAGTATTAGTATAGACGAGTAATGGTAACATTACATGGTGGGGAGGATAAGGGTAGGGTACGGGTAGGGTATGGGTTGAGTAAAGGTAGGGGTAGGGTAGGAGTAGGGTAGGGTAGGGATAGGAAAAAGTGCAAATAAGCAAAGCCTGACCAGGTCCGGTACTTAAATCTAAAATAAGTTATTTATTCCACATGTCCCTCAGAGTTATCCTAACAGTAACCAAACAGATATTCAGCGTCACTTAATCTGTTATTTAAGATAAGCATGACATACTAGGTCAGGTACTCTGAGAAATTAGGGTGTATATGAGTGAATAACATAAATTATATAAGGGTCCGTGACAGCCTGAAACATTGAAAATGAAAGGTGAGGTCGGGAGTTAGTAATGAATTCCTTGTGTAAGGATAATATATGAACACGGCCATTATTTTGTTAGGCTCGCGTATTACGTTGTACTTACGGTTAACGTTGTACAAAATTGTAATTCTGTCTTCTTTTAGAATAAACGAGATAATTCATACTCATTTATTATTCACGCATCACATTATGTATGTAATTCATTATTCATTAATATATTATTATGAATGCATAAACTGTATTATTAAAACAATATTATTTTAACGCTTTAACTTTTTACAATACGAGTACAGACATATTATGAATATTAAATACGCAAATTGTACGCATATCAAATATAAATAGCTGGGCTACCGAGCTACGCCTAGAAACTCCATAGCGTTAATTCCAAGTTTACTATTTGAATTACTTTACCATTGTAAAGTAATGGATATACCATTACCGAAAAATGATTCATTGATTCTTTAAATATTAGATACTTGAATAAATTACAAAACTTTATTTATTGAATGAGAAGCTCAAAGCATTGATAGCTCTGTCATGCTATTCTGAACTGGTTTCTAAGACTATAATCTGATATAAGCTGCTGGACTCCGTAATCTTATTAGAGCTGTGCCAAGTATTAATATGTATGACACGTCATGACAAAGGCTAATGTGTTTTGGTTTGTGATGTTTAGAGAAAGCACAGAGATGGATTATAAACGGGTATAGCAAATTGGCTATTTTATCCGATATCCTACTAATATTATAAACGGGAAAGTTTGTGTGGATGTTTGGATGTTTGTTACTCTTTAACGCCGTTAATACTGAAGCGATTTGGCTGAAATTTGAATTGGAAATAGATTTTACTCTGGATTAACACATAGGCTTCTTTTTATCCCGAAAAAATCCATAGTTTCCCGAAATTTGTGAAAACTGATGATTTTGATGATATGAATATTTGTTACTCTTTCACGCCTCGACTACTGAACCGAATTAGCTGCAATTTGGTATTGAGATATATTACAGCATGGATTAACACATTGATACTTTTTATTCCGGAAAAATCCATGCGGACGAAGTCGCGGGCGACCGCAAGGTCTTTCACAAATTCAATCTACACGGTTAAAATTGCATGCAGAGCCTAGCATTTTATCATTATTATTTTAAAAATCTTCCTTCAGTCTTTATTATCACATTTTCAAAGCTTCGCATCACTCTTGAATATAATTAAGACAAACCCTTAAGCTAATATAATATTAATGTAACGTATATACAAACTTACACACGTACAAGAGTATTATTCCTTTTCATTAGGGAGTTATGTAGGATAAAAAGCAATTTAAATGGGATTATTTCCTAAAGAGCTTTCGGGATTATGTTTTCCTGAACCAATAGAGCGTCGTACACAAAATTCAATAAAGAAAATTTTGAATTAGATATGCGTGTTTTCAGTTCGACTGTGTAGAAGATTTAATTTCAGTACAAGATCTGAATTAGACACCTTCACCTATCCGTAAATGTGTAAAAAACAGCATATTCTACTAATATTATAAATGCGAAAGTATGTATGTTTGGATGTGTGTTACTCTTTAAAGCCGCAACTACCGAACCGATTTAGCTGAAATTTGAAGTAGAGATAGATTATAGTCTGGATTAACACAGGCTACTTTTTATCCCGGAAAAATCCATGGCTCCCGAGGTTTTTGTGAAAAACTAAATTCCACGCGGACGAAGTCACGGGAGTCCGCTAGTAATATAAATTTTCGGGTGTTAACTCACTGTTAACACTCTGAATTTATCAATTTCCTAAAACAATAGCGTCGTTTGCAGTTTAAATTGCAGAACTTCCAATTGCATGCAACTAGTGTTTATGTTTATTCAACAGCGTGTGAATGTACAAACATCAACTTTGTTTCGCTCGAATAATTAAATATCCTCGGGCTATGGATCTATGAAAGTGAAATTGGAATAATAATACGTACGAAATAATGTATACAATAATATATACATTTATATGATACAACTGTAGCGTAAAACCGTACGCTACAGTTGTATCATTTAATTGTATATATTATAATTGTATATATAAAAAAATATATACAATTATTTGTATGCGAAACTGAGTGAAGGTAATGATCTAAGATACATGCATTTTGACTAGCCACTTTGTAACTACAAACAGTTGACACAAGTTTTATACCAATTTACAAATCTCGATAAGTATAAAAGTTTCTAAAATAATGGTACACTTCAGTGCCGTACATTGTTTTTACAGGAAATTTTTTTTTAATTGAGTCATCTTAATGAAAGAAAATAATTGTTGAACTCGAAGCTTCTTCTACAAAAAAAAGGAAACACTAATTATAAAAATTGTATTATAGTACGTTGGTAGTTTATTTCGTAATGTTTAACAAAAATTAGATCTTTGAAACTTTAATTACAGCAGCTACAGCCATGAAAAAACTGATTCAAGGTAGAAAATTTTGAAAAATCCGATAAGAAAATATAACTTGGTCACCCTAGAGGTTTTCGGAGAACTATCCAAATTAGTTTTAGATAACTAGGTGGTGTATCTACCATTGGCGTTTTATCTATTAATTACGGGACAATCTGTATATCAATAAATATATTTCCAATAGGCTTTTAATAATCTCAGTAGTAGATACGGGGATGTAATACCACAGTGATCTTAACCAGGCAGACAATTTCTAAAAGAAGAAAAGGTCAATAATTCATTATCATCATCATCATATATGTATATTGCATCATAATATTATATCTGGATCATTGTTGATGTCATATTTTCCAAGTTTAAGAGTAGTGTTCATTAATTGACGGCAAAAAGTCGTAAATATAAAACATGTCGTTATTGTTTCTTACAGCCTATATGGTTTACTCGTTAAATGTTAACGCATAAATTCTACGAGGCATAAAACAATACGAGAAGTTAGCCAGTCAATTTATTTATTATCTCACACACATCTTGTAATCTATACTAATATTATTCAGAGGTAAAGTTTGTGGTGTTGTACGGGGTTATGTCTGAATCTCTGTTGCAGGGCGATGGGGGAGTTGACAACACGCTTGTAGGCAATTTGACTCTCTTTACTTATTTTCATATACCTCTCCACGACATACATCAATATAATTATCACAATAAATTTCAATATTCATTTTAAAATTAATATATCAGAATCACAGAATTAGTAACTCAAATGATTTTTGTTATTTAACCTTATCAAAATTTTGTCTGTCGGTCTGTTGATCCGGGCTAAGCTCTGGAACGAACGAACCTATTTCAATGGAACATTCACTGGATTATACAGGTGGTTACTGAGGAACATACTTTTTATCTCGAAAAAAATCATGGTTCCCGCGGAGTTTGTGAAAAACTGAATTTCACGCGGACGAAATCCCGCTACATCCCGCAACTCCCTGCGACTCCCCGCGACGCCCGCGATGCACTCGCTAGTAAGGAATAAATTACCTAACTACCTACGACTTAAAATTCAAAATCAAAATGTTTGATATTCAAATTAGTGGGATCATATAATGTTTATAAAACTCTACATTATCTTTATCAAAGGAAAATGTGTGAGAAAATATGAATAATTATTATGGAAATTTCCATTAAAAGTATAACGCACGGTAGTACCAGACTATGTATTTTAGATGTCGAGAACGAAACTCAAACATCCCTATTATAGAAACGTGAAATGCTTTTACGCCATTTGCTGTGGCAAATTTATTTCGAATTGGAGCCATTTAGCAAGCAATTTTGTTTAAATTGAGATAGCTTTTGCGCAAAAGTGTCGAATGTTTACATTTACTATAGAGGTGTAGCTTACTTTGAAAACCATCTTTGATTCTAATTTAGTTTCATTGCTTTTGCTCTGCATTAATGAGATTTTATAGTCATAACGTCTATTAAATGGATGTAAAGAATTTAGAATACTTTTTCCATAAAGAGTGTTGATGAATATTTTTATTGAAATTCTTTCGGAATCAATATTTTGCAATCTATACTAATATAATAAAGATGAAGAGTTTGTTTGTTTGTTTGATTGAATGCGCTAATGTCAGGAACTACTGATCCGATTAGTATAGTGTTAGACAGCTCATATAACGAGGAAGGCTATAGGCTATATATTATTTTCATATTCCTACGGGAACGGGAACCACGCGGGTAAAACCGCGCGGCGTCATACTACAATATACCTACATATCAAAATAAAAGCCTGACGGCAATCATACCTGGTTCAATGCATTTAATATAAAAAAAATATCCAAATTACAAACGCACATACCAGTAAAGAATTAACAGTAAGTATGTAATGACAATTCATTGTTGTCAGCCTATTTTAACGGTCTACTAAAGGATCCTCCTTGTAGAGGAGGCATATTATATTTAAATACAAAAGAAAACAGTATATTTTGTTTCTGTAGCAACCAAGCCGAGCCAAGTTTCTGTAGCAACCAAGCTACCAAGGGAACCTCAAAAGCCGAGATGTTTGGAAGCCTCAGACGAATTATATAGAGACTTGCCTTGATAGACGTCACCCCTTTGTCAAAGAATAAGATCCACGATCTAACGCATTTAAAAAACTGTTACTATGAAATCGATGTTTCATTATTGGAATTGTTATTGTCGTGTAAATATGCTTGTTTATGTAGTTGAATAAAACGGTCAATAACTTATAGTTTACTAAGAGATCAAGTTAGGTTTCATTTCCAAGTAATTCTAACTTAATTATATCAAGTTTGTGATAAAAACAATATCTAAGAAGAATCGATTTTTCAGCTGGAACAGCAAAACATCGATCATGTAAACGAATATTCTGTGTAACAAGTCGAAGCGAAGTGTTTGTTAGCCTTTGTAAAAATCACACGTATAAGGACACGACATGTATTTATTTGTGTTAAATATTTTCAATGTAAGAGTTTTCCTCGTGCCCCTTAATACACGACAAACAATTTTGTTGGTGAATTAGAGCGCGATGTATCTCCGTAGCTAATTACTCTGTTGGAATCAGATCTTCCGTTACCTTTAGCGTCCTATGTTCTATTTAGTTTTCACTATTTAGGTGCAACGTTATCTCTTAATAAGACCGAGCGATGCACTTCTTTAAGAGACTTAGTAACTTGATTGGTATTCAACCAAGTTACTAATAAAACACAGAGTGATGTTTTTTAGGCAATTCATTAGCAATATATTTAATCTATACATATAAAAATAATTTGCAGCTAGTTAGTCTCGCTAAATCTCGAGAACGGCAGAACGGATTCATCTTATCTTGGTCTTAAAATGTTTGTAGAGGTATAGGTTTAAAGGGTGAGAAAAATTAGAATAATTGCCGAGAAAATCATAAAAACGACCCTCACTATTTCCCATACAAACTTTTAAGAGTCAAGGAGTAGGGGTAGGGTAGGTATGAGGTAGGAGTAGGGTAGGAGTAGGGGAGGGGTAGGAGTAGGGTAGGGGTAGAGTAGTGTAGAGTAGGAATATAGAAGAAGTGCACATAAGTCAAAACGGAGCTGGACCGAGTCCGCTAGTGTGACATAAAAAACTTTTCATCAGTTTGACAGGTCGGTGAAGGTAATCTTATAAACGGGATCTTGGCCTATCAGCTTACATCAATAATTACACCAACTCAATTAAAAAGAAGCTAAAGAAAAGTTGCTACGATAAGACTTACATTTTAAATACGTCAAAGCTCATAATCCCTGAATGCGCAGAGTAAACAAAATCTTTGTTTATTTTGCGCATTCTCTATTTTGCTTTTCATTTAATCTAAGGATTACGTTTCTATTTTTTTTTTCAATTTGATAATTAAGCTATAAGGTACTAGTAAGCGATAATGCTACAGCGATTCTCTTAAATTATACATTCAAGTTGAATATATAACCACCGTGTTGAGCCGTGATAGCCCAGTGGATACGACCTCTGCCTCCGATTCCGGAGGGTGTTGGTTTGAATCTGCTCCGGGGCATGCACCTCCAACTTTTCAATTGTGTGCATTTTAAGAAATTAAATGTCACGTGTCTCAAACGATGAAGGAAAAACATCGTGAGGCAACCTGCATAGCAGAGAATATTCTTAATTCTCTGCGAGTGTGACGTCTGCCAATCCGCACTGGGCCAGCGTGGCGGACTATTGGCCTAACCCCTCTCATTCTGAGAGAAGACTCGAGCTCAGCAGTGAGCCGTATAAGGGTTGATAACGATATTACCATCAGCAAAGAAACTCTCCCACTCGATAGAGAACATCAAAGCAAAATTTTTGTTTGTCTTTCTGTTTGTCTGTGAATGTCATGTGTGAATGCGACTTTCACTGGAAGATAGACGATGCTATGGAGCAACATATAAGCCTATATTGTGTTAATGTCTGTATTCATAGAGAATAATAATTTAGAATGATGATAATAATATTTTCAAGTAATAAAAATGTTCTAACATTTACCTATATGTATTGTTACTACTTGATAAAGGTTAACCATATTTGTTTTTTGTTTCAGATACTCGCGCGTCCAGTTTCTTTCATTAACTTATAGATTTCGCCCAATGTTTAGCTTCCGTTTTGTTTAATTAAAAAAATGAAGAACTTTACTTACTTACATTTTAACTAACGAACTAAAAATGATGTGATTATACAGTACTTTGACAACATGGAAACTTTAAAAAAGTTGTTTTTTTTTTGAGAATGTAATTTTAATTAAAATGTAGAGCCAGTGGTTTGTGGCCACTGTCTTTGTGGCGATAGAGACGCTATGTTATTTGACGAATGCGAATAGTTTGACGTGTTGACACGATGTCGTCCTCAATACGTCGCTCGTTGAGCTCGGGAGGCGCCCCGAGGCGTGATTGGAAGACGAGGCTGAGTCTACGCAGCCGTAGCGGCCAGAGTGTGGTAAGCCTTCCCGTTTCTTTACTTTGCTTACATTAATTACTTAAATTTACTTACTTACTTTACTTACATTCTTACGTTACTTTAAATAAGTTTGTAAAATGGTGGTAAACAAAAAAAATAAACCTTGACTGAGTTTGTTGTGGGCTCTTCTCGGATCAAGGCGCGTTTGGAACCCTCGTAACTTTAATTTATGTTTTCGACTATTATTACCACCATTAGATTAAATTAAATTATGACATAATCTTGACCTTTCAAAAGTGCTTGTAAACTAAGCCTAATTTAAATGAATGAATATTGTTTTTTTTTCAATTTTGAATTTTTACTTACTTGCTTACTTACTCACTTACTTACTTACTTTACTGAATCGCTTACCTACTTACTTACTTTACTTAATCGCTTACTTACATTACTTACTCGCTTACTTACTTACTTTACTTATTTAATAATCATTAGCGAGTTAGTATTCTAGCTGAAGCACGTTATGTTCTGTGGTTTAAACATTTTACTGTAGACTAGTAAATATCTTTAAAAATATATTGTCATTTTTGCTGAATTTTTTACTGTGAGCTATTCAATAAATTTAAATTTACTATAATTACTACTTTAATAAGAAATGTTACGAGAGAACACTTGTAAAAATATCATTTACGAGAAATGTACAAAAGTTATTAGAAAGTTAAAATATTTGGATGTATTTTACTTTTTAAGACGTTTTTAGGGTTCCGTAGGCCACAAAGAACCCTTATAGTTTCGCCATGGCTGTCTGTCCTTCCGTCCGTCCTTTCGTCTCTCCGCGGCTCAGCGCAGAGACTATTACTACTAGAAAACTGTAATTTATCATGAGCAGGTACATTTTTGCCAACGGATCCATCCTAAATCGAAATCAGTAGATCCGTTTATCCGTTATTAACTATAATTGTATGGTAAAAATGCTTATACATATAATTACAATAATTATTCTAAAGCCTGTAATTTTGAAGTAATTAAATAATAAACAATAGATATGTTTAGAGGAAGTTTCATAATTATTCTCAATTCAGTACAATTTTACTAGTAGTAGTTGGTAAATGTTCTCAATATGTACTAGCAGCTACATGCATAAAATTTCCAACTTCTCGATAAATAGCATTTTGTCTTACATTTATGTTATGTATGATTTTTTATGGTACAAGTTAAGTTACTCGAAATTAAACACCTGATCGAACTAAAGTACCATCTAAGACTTCGACTATAATATTTGACTAAAACAACAACAACTTAGACTTTAAGTTGTTATTTTCAAAGGCTCGGAGTAAACATTTTTTATTATGACATGAGCATGTTACACACTTGACTGCCTCGAAGTACGTACGACGTAAGATGTCATCTCAGTTATTGTTTAATCTACATGTTTTGCTTCTTAAAGCTCGTATTTAATCAGTTGTGAATATCAGGACCCAATCATGCATACCAATTGTTATTTAGCATATATGTGTTTTAATTATGAGGGAATAACAAAACAGGGTCGAAGGGGTGAATCTATAATATATGTATATAGATATAAAGATTGGTTTGGAAGTATGGCTTACTTGGAATAATTTTATCGAGGTATAACCGTTTGATGACATCAAGCAAGTCGCAGGGATTCGCTGGATGCAGGCGGCTCATTGTGTTGTTTGGAACTCATAGGAAGAACATTACGATGTCATAATCACGGCTTACAGTGGACATCCATCTACTGATATTATAATGATGATGATGATATTAACCTGGGTACGTAAACTTAATGAAACACAAATACAGAAAAACCTTTTTTACATAAAAAAAGATTTTTCACCGAAGAAGCCTTTTTTAATTTTCATTAAATAATGTAAATAGAGAAAAACAGAAATACATATTATGTACCTACTCGTAATTCTACAAATATGTGAGATTCCTTATGGACCTGTCGCAATGGTCTTAATTATAAAAAACAATTTTAATAAATATCTAAATCAAACCAGCGATCCTTTTTAAAATACTATTGAACCAAATCTTATAACCGGAACAAAGGAGATGGTCCAAAATTGAATGGAGTCCAGGATCAGTCATTGTACCCTAGCGGAAATAAAAGAAGATATTTTTTTTAACTATTTTTGATTATACAAATCTACGAATTTACTTTAGTTCTTTCAAAATAATATTCATTATCTCCCAAGAAATGCAACATTAATAAATAATAATGGCGGATAGATGACGTTTTCAATGCAGTAATCGATTTGACGTTTGCTGTCAATTGTCAAGTCATAGTTGCTCTATGGGCGCCATCTTGATATAACTCAAAAACTTGGGTTTTTATTTTATTTATGTCTTTTTATTTAGTTAGATTTCATTAAAATAAATTTTAACAAAATCTTTGTATTTTTTTAAATTTCAATGATACAGGGACAAGAGTGGACCTGAAATGGACCATCTCCTTTCTACTCCATTAACGTTAAGTATTATGCGGTATAAGATGTATGCGACATCTACCGCAGCTAAATAGAGTCTGTAATTGCTAAATGTAATTACAATCTCGGACTCCATTTCAATGATTGCAGTGTTGGACATCGTATAGAATAGTATACACTCATTGCAGAACCTGATATACAATTATATTGTATCTACAGAGGCAATGTCTCATCTCATTTATGTATCATTTACCACAAGTGAATGGAATGAGGAGGTTTATATAAAGTTTACCACTAGGGTGGTTATTAGTTTGACTAATAAATAGTAAACAAGTTTTTAGAACATTTATATATCATTTAATACAAGTGAATGGAATGAAGTAATACAGATGAATGGAATGAAGAGGTATTTATAAAATTAACTAATATATACTCTTTTAGCTAACGCTTTTAATGTGAACAAATTTACTTATTTATTTTATTTATTTATTATTCTACAAAAACACATTTAAATAAGCCTAACCATAGTACAACACAAACCAGAGTTGGTTTTACTGTGCACTGGTTATAATTAAATAATACAATATTTAAGAACAAAAATAATTAACAAACAAAAGAGAGGAAAAACCAAGAATAATCATTATCATAAAAGTATGAGTGAACCGCTGCTGCGACGCTACACAGGCTGTCCTAAAAAGTATTCCTTTAGTTTCCGCTTATGTACGTTCGTAAATATATTGAACGATAGAAATGAATTTTTAGAAGACTACGAAGATTTTTAGATGGAAATGAAAATGGAGAATTTTTAGATGGAAGTTAACATAGACCGTTAAAGTAAAATTTTAACATTTCGAAGGGTTGCCGCAAAACTAAGTGTCTGGCCACTGGCAACATGATTTCTTATGTTGAAGAAAGAATAAATAATGCGGTCGAATGCAAATCGGAATTTGTAAAAAGGAAGTAGAATTATGCTGTGCGTAATAGGCATTACTGCTGCAAAACTTATAAATCTTTCAACTCGTGTTTGAAGTAGGTTCAAGGCCTGAAGGAGGCCTCTCAGAGATGTCGGGTACTCCAATACTAAAATTACATAACTTTGAAACAATTCGATCTAATTGCGACTGTAAAACAATCTGTAAACTAAATGTTGATTGGAGCGTGACCGACTTTAAATAGCAAAATATCAATTTTTTTTCCATAATGTAATTGTCATCAAATCAATACCAGTCGCGTTTTTCTGTAAAGCACATTGTTAACACAGTGTCAAACACAATGGTTAGTAATTTTGATCAGTTACCAATAAATTAATAGTGAATACATAATCACGTGGCGTAAGAATTATCAACAACTAGCGGACGCCCGCGACTTTGTCCGCGTGGAATTTAGTTTTTACAAATCCCTCGGGAACCATGGATTTTTCCGGGATAAAAAGTAGCCTATGTGTTAATCCAGACTATAATCTATCTCCACTTCAAATTTCAGGTGATTTGGTTCAGTAGCTGAGGTGTGAAAGAGTAACAAAAATTTATACTATTAAAATCATTAGGTTTTCGCAAGTTTTTTGGGATAAAAAGTAGCCTGTATGTTAATCCAGAGTATCATCTATTTCCATTCCAAATTTAGTAGTAGTCTCTACTACGAAAGAGTACAATGTTATAATATTATAAATGTTGTTGTTAAGAGTAACAACAACATTTATAATATTAGTAGGATAGCTAGTTTATATGTGTTCGTGTTCTTCTTAAGTAACACAAATAGGCTGGTGGTACTCTTTAACTCATCATTCCTAATGTGTTAGGTCAAGGTGATTATGCGCCTATTGATCATCACCATGATGACGTACATTATCATCAAACACCACGATCTAGAGCCATCTGCATCCACTATTCCAATGCGGAGTCACTATTTCAGTAAATTATATGAGTATTATAAATAGTGTAACTACTAAAATTCTCATTGTATACGAATGCTCAAAGTTCGGCAAAGTTACTAAACTGGCCTAATTTACAACGCTGTTATGGATGTGTACAACAATTTCATTCACACGTTATTTTGGGTTATGGCCTTTAAACAAGGCGCTCCTGAATAGCCCTGTTTACTATGCACTTGTTTAAGAGTCATTGTTTAAGATTCACGAGGGTTAAAGATCCTTTTTTTTGGTTATCTTCCATTTTCTTCCATTTATAAACATGTTTTATTGAGTAGGTCTATCTTGTAAACATGACCGTTATTTGTTTAATTATTAAGCGTTTATGGCAATAAACTAACATAATCTTATAAAAATGCGCATTTCTTAAATTTTTCAATCTTTTATTGAATTAACAATTATTAAAAAAAGCTGGTCGAGTGCGAGTCGGACACGGTTCCGTATAAATCTGGGCGGCTATTCTGTAACGATGTTTGGTATAACTTGCAAATTCTGAGATACCTCCACGCGTTTTTGAGAAAAAGGATCTTGAACGACATACAGAGAGACAGACAGACAGACAGAGAGATGGACGGACAACTATTTGATACTTTATGGGTTCCGTTTTTTCCTTTTGAGGATCGGTACTCTAAAAATACGATTTGTGCTTGGATCATTAAGAATCTGTACGTCTTTACCTATAAACGTGCATTTATAATTTCAATGTAGATGTTTATAGACAACATTACTGAACCTACAATTATTATTTCAGGCAATACATTTTAATGAGTCCGAACGGCAGCAGTAATTAACGCACACAGTTATTACTGTTCAGTGAATACGTTAACTTCCGAATTTCGAGCATGCAACTGACATCAAAGTGTGCGTTCAATTATAGATTAAATAACCTCGTAATCACAGGCCATTGTAACGTCTAATGCATTTCCATTCACACGTTGTTTGATAGTAATTTACTACCTCTGTAACGAGGCGTGTTCTCGAATAATAATGTTTAGTAAACTGACTCCCGGTTGAACTCAATTCTGTGTTATGATTTCAGTCCTTTTGACGGATTACACACATACCTGATTGGTTTTGCTCAAAGCTATCGGCTATCCACTTGTAAAAATCTATTCGTGAAACAGTTTCTATGAAAATAGAAATATTTCTAACATTCAACAAAACTAACATAAAATAAAAAGATCATCATACAATGTTGTTATATTTGGTTAGGGAAAGTGTACTCTATATTTTTTACGTGATTTTCAAGACTTCATTTAACGTGGTTTAGATTGTACTGATTTAGATTAATTAATACAATATTGTGATGGGGGATTTTAATGCAAAGCTGGGTGTGAGGAGCGGTTCAAAGTTAAAAGTGGGGCAATTTGGTTATGGGCAACGAAATCAGAGAGAGAAATCAGATGAACCAATCGTTGGCTGACTTCATGGAGAACTCCTTCTTCAGGAAGCTACCACAAAGGAAATGGACCTGGTTGAGCCCTGATCGGACCACGAAAAACGAGATAGATTTCATCTTGCCTACCAGACGGCAAGAGACGACGTCTCTGTGATCAATAAGATCAAAATCAGTAGTGATCACCGAATGGTAAGAGGCACGTTGAATATCAACTTACAGCTGAAACGATACAAACGGGTGAAATCTACGCTCCGACCTACTCGTGCCCAAAACAAAAGCCCAGAGAGCTTTCAACTGAAATTACAGAACCGTTTCGATTGCCTAACAAATTGCATTGATGTGGACGATCTAAACAACACGCTTGTAGAAACTGTCCATACGGTCGGGTCTAAGTTTTTCAAAACCCACTGTACAAAAAAAAACCAACAAGTTCTCGGACCATACACTCAAGCTCATGGAGGCGAGACAAGAAATGAGATTGCAGTGTTCAACAGACAAAAGTGTTCGCGTGAGATCTGCCTATTGGACAAAGACAGTTGACGCGTTTGAAGACCGATCAGGGCAATATCATATTTTCTAACCCGAGATCTTGAGTGAGGTCAAGAAGTTCTACGGACAGTAATACACCTCTACCCAAAAGCCTGTTGACAATTTGGCCAAATTGTCAACATATATAGGCATGGCATAGGCATATAGGCTGACGTCCCGGACGTCAGCCTATACGAGATTAGTATGGCTCTCAAACAACTTAAGATCAACTTCTGAAAGCAGGTGGAAAACCGATACTTAAGGTCCTTCAGCGATTGTTCAATTCCGTCATTCACTAGGGCATAACACTAATAACTAGTAATATAAGCCCCCTTAAAAGTGTCCTACTGATCCCTTTATTTGCATTGAAAATATATAAATAATTCCCATCCATATTTCGCTTTATAAGCAGTTAGGCCTTTAATACCGTCCATTAATTTTAGGGTCGTCATGAAAAGCGTATGTTTAATGAAGTAGCAACTCGTAGCACCTATATGGTTAAACAATTGATTTCAAAGAATGCCAAATATTTCTGTGAATGATTCATAACACTATATGAAATATGATACTCAGACACAAAATATTTTTCGTCGGTATTGTTATAATTAAAGAGCTCCAGGGCTTTTGTTCGTTTGTATCTACTTACAAGTAAATTGTCTGACATGAACATTCTAATAACAATACTTTTAATAATTTCGTGGTATTAAGTAGGTAGGTATAAGAATAATTATGTTACCATAAAGGTGTTATTTCCACTCTAATAAAATTTCATTTTGCAATAAGATGCTTACTGTTCCAGTTCTTATTATTTATTTGTTTGACAATCAGGGTTCCAGAGCTCATTATTGGAGATTATTGTAGGCCAATGCCAAATATATTTCGCAAGCACTTGTTAATGAACACTTGCAGCTTATTGATAGGGTGGGCAGTGTACTTTTCACTTAGAGTGTGTGACACTCTTTTCTTTTTATTCGCTCTTTCTTTTTCGATCGCTGGTATACTTATTCTTTTATTTACTAAGCTCAGTTTTATAGGCAAGCTTTTGCAGTACCGCCGCTGGCTTAGCTACGAGAGTGTAAAAGTTAAAGAATTTCTCTTACGTGCTCGTGCAAACAAAGGGGGTTTTACTGTAGCAATAGGGCAAAACACCGTATAGGGTGAGGAAGGATTTTTATAAGGTGGCAATTGAAATGAATATTTGACCAATTCAGTTGCCATATTTGAACACGAAGAGAAGGTTTTGGCACTATCTCGACAATGTTAGATAAGCCTTCCATACTGTTGACTTTTTGGAGCTTAGAGCAATAAAAAAATTACTTCAAAAATACTCAACCAGTACTTCAGATAATCATACTAGCTTATGGTACGAGTAGTAAATATATACCCTCATCTGTTATTAAATTTATTTTGGGGTTATTGGGGTTATTAAATAGCCACATTGTCTAGTTAAATTGTGGCCAGATAGTATTGAATGATTTTTATTATTTTTTTTAATTTATTTAATCTCCTTCCCTCATTGGTTAAAAAAAATTAAAAAGTAAATCTTTTCTTTCACTCTGCAACTTTGGGGTTGCCAAATATAAACAGTAAAGTAATGTGATTTATAACACATTTGCTCGTAAAGTATCTCATAATTCAACATTTTCAATATTGTTATCAAATGTAGGTATTTTACAAAAAAAAAGGATTGATAAATAAATGAGAGTTAAAAAATCTTCTTTAAGAAGGGAAGCCTGGCCCTGTAATGGCCGTCAAAATATGCAGTTAATGAAGAATGTGTCTTAGTATATTAGTAGAGTTTTTTTTTATTCTTTACAAGTTAGCCCTTGAATACCCCTGATGGTAAGTGATGATGCAGTGTAAGATGGAAGCGGGCTAACTTGTTAGGAGGAGGATGAAAATCCACACCCCATTCGGTTTCTACACGACATCGTACCGGAACGCTAAATCGCTTGGCGGCACGTCTTTGTCGGTAGGATGGTAACTAGCCACGGCCGAAGCCTCCCACCAGCCAGACCTGGACCAATTAAGAAAACCTTAATCGGCCCAGCCGGGGATCGAACCCAGGACCTCCGTCTTGTAAATCCACCGCGCATACCACTGCGCCACGGAGGCCGTCGACATATCATGTTAATGTATTGAAATCATGATTGTAACACTTAAACATTTAATCTCGCCAGTTCATTGTGTTTAAATAAGAATACAGAAAAGCAATGTGACAGGCAAAATGTAATAGATTTTCTTTTCCTTGTCACATCGTGTGAATAGATTTTCAATTACTCGCAGGAAGAAATACTTACTGAAAACTAGTCAGTTTCTTTGCTTTCTTCAGCCAAATACACTTTGTCGTAGACTTATCTTATAACTTAAAAGTAAAGAATGCCTTCATATATAGTTTTTTGCGTAATTTTAACTTTTTACACATCACACACACACAACGGAAGCTGCATGCTCTGAAAAGGATGGCATTTTGCACACGCTCTAAGTTCTGATGATACTGATTCATGTAGTTAAGAAACGTCATTACAAATTCAAGATGGCGGACTGGCTGTTTTGCACCCTCATGATATAGGTGCCAAGCGTATTTTTTAGTTTTTTTAACTATTCATGTTATTACTAGTACAGAAATAATCAAGAAAATTAATACTCAAGTTTTCTTTTTAACTCGTTCTATTTTATGATGTTCTAAGTACAAATATGGCTGTAAGTGGCTGAGAGTGAACGTTTCGAGCTTGAATTATAATCCAAGTTTGTGTT
Organism: Bicyclus anynana; assembly: GCF_947172395.1. Lineage (NCBI taxonomy): Eukaryota > Metazoa > Arthropoda > Insecta > Lepidoptera > Nymphalidae > Bicyclus > Bicyclus anynana. The sequence continues at coordinate 9,963,054 of NC_069110.1, read as the reverse complement.
AGCTATTAACTCGATTCAATTTGAACTTTGTTTGTATGAGCGTACTTAAAATTTACTTCAAAGGCACCGTGTTTATCTTTTGCCAAGAGATTTTTTATTCAATTTCAAAGTGATCGTGTTTCTTATTTACAAAGTTACAACATCTTGGTGAAAGACGGATGAAGTGCAAATTCACTGAAGTGAATCGTTTCAGGCATTTTGCTAAACCTCTTAATCGTAATATAATAAATCTGTAGAGAGATCAATTCTGTACGTGAAATATATTTTCAAAATAACTATCAGGGGGTGATTAGTGATCGATACTGATGCCAAAAATGCAATCAGTAAAATTTTTGTCTGTCCGTCTGTCTGTATGTTCTTTATAGAAACAAAAACTACTCAACGGATTTTAACGAAACTTGGTACAATTATTCTTCATACTCCTGGGCAGGTTATAGTATACTTTTCACTACGTTACGATCAATAGGAGCAGAGCAGTGAGGGGAAATGTTGGGAAAGCGGGAGAAGTTACTCCATTTTACATACATACAGCGATACTACTGTAAGGGCTGGATTAAAGAGGTCTAAGGGCGGACGTAGTTGCGGGCGTCCGCTAGTGGTTAATAAATGGTTACTAGAATTCATGGAAATAAGCTATGAAATACACAAAACACAAAACAAATAATAACGAAATCAAATGCTAAGCCCGCTAAACTACAATGAAGTAGCATGGTAGATCTAAGCTCGAATATAATTTGTACTAGTCGACGACCTGCGGTTTGCGGTGCGGTGCGTAGTTCCCGTTCCCGTGAAAATATGGGGGTAAAATATAGCCTATGACACGAAATAACGTGGCTTTCTAGTGGCAAAATATTTTTTTCAAATCGGTTAAGTATCAGAGATTACTCCCACAATACCACAAACTTTTCTTCTTTATAATATTAGTGTTATAAAGAGTATTATATAAATATACAAGTATTAGATTTAAAAAAATGTCATAAGACGCAATTATCACTTTTAGTTAATTTTCAATGGGAGTACAGTTTTTATTAATCTTTTATCTAGATTTTGTTTTAAAAAACAAGTATAAAATTAACATTCGCACTTCTCGCGTTACGAAGTAGGTCTTATTTCTCTAAAAACTTTATTACATTCGAACTTGGCACTAAATTTATTTTGTGACGTAGATAATTCATCGAATATATACACCCCATTGTACACCCTTAGCAATCCCTCCGACGATACACCACTGTCAAGAAGAAAGTAACTAAAATGGCAGTCACGAGAAATAGGTTACGAGCAAACAACGATTTCAATATAATAGAAGATCAAAGCACTGTTTGGCAAATTTGAAAGGAATGATAGATCACGATCATCCATCAAAGTCAGGTTAATCAGCGCGTTTCCACTCACGAGACTCGATTTTACCATAAGGCCAACAAGCCTTAGTTTTGAGCTTTAGCTTTCATCATTATCAGCCAGTGGCGTAGCGTGCGTTCCTGGGGCCATATTTTAGTTGAGAGGCCCAAATGAAGGGTAAATAAATAAACATTATTAAGAAACCCATCACTCTGGAAAACTTGAAAATTACTAGAAATTTTTTTTCATAAACCGTTTCTGTAAAATGAAAAGCAAAAACTCGTTTTCGGAAACCTAGCATAAAATTTAATGTACACATGAGATCGATGGGGACTTTCACAGGTTCATTATTATGTTCATGTAAATTTTTAGCATCTTGGGAATTTATGCAGGGGTGAGTGTTTGTTTTGAACCTACGGAAATTTCGCGGACAGAGGAGTTTGAAGGCACAGTTATTATTCATAGAAGAAATATAAAAGTAATATTTGTATTATTATAAGAATAATAATTTTAATTTTTTTTTTTTTTTTTTTTAAAAATTAAAATTAAATATCACGTGTCTCAATCGGTGAAGGAAAACATCGTGAGGAAACCTGTACACCAGAGAATTTCTCAATTCTCTGCGTGTGTGAAGTCTGCTAATCCGCATTGGGCCAGCGTGGTGGACTATTGGCCTAACCCCTCTCATTCTGAGAGGAGACTCGAGCTCAGCAGTGACCCGTATATGGGTTGATATCGATCGAAGAATAATAATAATATTTACTTTAATAGATGTTTGACTTCATGATTAGGCTTGCTTTGGTTGTATTTAAAAAATAAGAAACAGGAACAAAATAGATAATTATTCATACTTTCTTTTCAAATTGAGATGGCCCACTCCTGTTAGATCATCCTTAAAGATTTTGCGATAAAATTCTCATTATTTTCCTCCTACTATAGGTATGTAACTAGAAAGGTAACTCAGAGTATAAACAATATTCCCTTCTCGATTACTACTTTTGGTTAACAGCTGCCGGTGACAAAGGTCCAGACCCTCCATCGCCCAATAACTTTTATTAGTAATGGTAATAGTTGGATGTTGCCAGAAGGCTTGATTGACCAATTTTTTTATACCCACCCCTCCTCAATATCAATTAAATTAGACTAAACAAACGGACTTCCAGTATTGAGCGACGTCAATGTATCCTGAAACAACAGAAGTGGTTGGAGCAGAGATGACTACGGCTGTGGTGGATTTGACTGCAAGATCGGCAATTACAGCTCCTGCAGCCTTTTCCTCTTCAGCTTTGGCCGTCCACACTTGGCACCGGGAACTGTCCTGCCCAATCACGAAGAAACGCCCATCCTCGCTGCAGCACTTAGTGATGAGAATTCACAGACTTTATTAAGAATATCCAATTGTTCCTTATAATTGAACATTAATTTATAATAAGGAAAGAAAAATTAATAACTAAGAAAAAAAACAATAAGATAACGAAAGTTGGCTTACTTTCGTAATAAGATTAGTGGAGAATAGCAATATAAAAATATTCGCAAAAAGGAGAAAAAATCTAGGAATCACTTGTTAATTTTCGGACAACTCTCTTGGACTTCGAGTATTGTGGGACCTAATGAGAAACGGCAGCAGAGCACGGCATCGGAGCAGGGCTACGGCCGGAGTGGGAATGGTTTCAAGATCTGTTAGTGGCATCATACAGCTCTTGTAGCCACTTCCATATCGGGCGTTGTCGTATACATCTGGCTCCTTTGACCGTCCTGCTCATTCGTTGCCCATCCTTGGTGCACCACTAAGTAAGACCAACCCGGTGATAACCCACTTGGACTTTTTGAAACAACTAGCAACAGAAGTGGTTAGAGCAAGGATGACTATTAACTAGGGCCAGAATTGATGTGCCTTCAGAATCTCATAATAGAGTCGATATACAGCTTCGAGGGACATTTTAATAACGGCCGTGGTCATACAAACCGACCATCGGCAGCCGTCCTGCCCAATCACGAATATTCGTCCATCCTTGGTGCAGCGCTTAGTGACACTGGCCTTTCTTTAGGGATTACCTTCACCGTTTCCGTTGACTAACAAAATGTTACTTCTTCTTACGATTTTGCGACCACAGAACATAAAGCGCTTCTTAGTAGACGTAGACAAAGACATTGACTCACATAAACTCTTACTCGTAATTATTTATGACAGAAAATATCAACAATCAAAACTTAACTCTGACAGTTTTTTGTTTACTTGGTACACTTAAAAATAATAATTAAGAACTAGTAATTATCAATGTTACAAGTGTAGGTACAGTTATAAGAAAAATATAACATCTCACAGAATCCACATGAGAAATAAAAATATAATAATCAAGATCTAACTAACGGAAAATCAATAAGATGAATGGCGAATGAGAATATAGAATGTAAGCCGAACTCGTATAAAAAGAGAAAAAATCTAGAAGCACTTGTGGAACTAATATTTTTTGACAATCCTTTTGGACTTTGAACATTCTGGGACTTTGAGGTTTCCTGCAGCAGAGGGACCAGCAGAAGCAGAAGTTGTTGGAGCAGGGATGACCGCGGCCGACTTGGAATACTCCTCGGGATCTGATAATGGCATCGACACACAGATCCTGAGGGTATTTCCAAAACGGGCGTGGTCCATTCATTTGGCGTCTTTGGCCATCCTGCTCAACAGGAAGATGGATTTCTTAGTAACACCGACCCGCTGACTACCTACTTGGACTTCCAGTTATGTGCAATGTTAATTTCCTAGAACAACATAAGTGGTTGGAGCAGGGATGACTACGGCTGAGGTGTAATTGGCTGCAAGATCGGTAATTACAGCTCCTGAAGCCATTTCCACATCAGCTTTGGCCGTCCGCACCTGGCGTCGGGAATTTTCCTGCCCAATCACAAAGACAATGCAGCACTTAGTGAGGAGAATGACTCTGATGTAAGGAACCCAGCAAACGAAATTTCAGAGTTCCGCAAGCCGGACTTAAGGATAAAAGGCTTCTTTAGGTTTTGAAATGGACTAACAAAATTTAATTCTTCATACGATTTCTCATCTTTTAATCAACCACCATGAAAATGAAAACATGTTGGTAAGTTATACGTGAATCAGTGTATGTACTCGTACTGCCAATGTCGTTGATCCGCCTAGGCCGCATTAATTATATCAATTTTCTGGAACTGCTTTGTTCGTTCAAATGGTATCAATGTTGGCTTGCTTATAAAGCCGTTTTCAACCGTATACAGCTTCTATATTTGGACTTCGCTTTTTGATGTCGGTCTACGTTGTTATTTACTTTAACATGATTTTTATCAAGTTTATCTATATTATATTTGTGTTTTATATATTATGTAATCAATAAGTCAAAACTAAATCTCCTCTAAATTAAAGTTAACTTGATGGAATTTTCGAAAAGCAGTAAGACATCGCTTCTTCCATTGCGCTTCACTTATCATAGGCCTAACTTAGCGTAGTAAATTCTTTGACTCTTCAGCTAATTCAATGGTGTAATTAAATTTGGATGGAGATAGTTATAACACCAAAGTGTATCCCCCGATTTTTCATATTATTCTTGATTTACATCACAAATTCAACTAACTTCAAAAATGTTCTAAACTTACAACCGAAAAATAATGTCGCGTGTGCTTTTATATCATTTTGAAGGCGTTGCTCAAATTAAGAATACTCAACGACCAATAGTTTTTAAAAATGACCCCATATATGTATAATATTTATCTTTCTGTGTATTTTTATGTAACAGCTTATATACTATACGAATTTAATTTAAACATTTCATTTTATTTAAACTATTGGAAAGAAGAAAAGGACAGGTCTTTATTTATAAGTTATGTCACACATCACAATAATCTAAATTATATCTAACAGATATCTAAAAGCACCAGCTCTAGACTCCGCGCCACGAAACAAGTGCTAATAATGTCATAAAGTCGTTTGTCAATTTTAATTCAAATTTTCGCCGCGGGATTTCATTCGTGGAGCGGTTTATATATTGCGATGTGTGACATAACCTAGAAAAGAAAGGCCTCGACTCATAATTTTGCTATATAACATATGACAAATATGCCTGTTCTCCTCCAATTGGTCAGAAGAGACTGTGGGTACGACAATTGACTACGGGCGGGGATCGAACCACCACCTCACGGTGATGAGTCCGGTCCTTTACCACTGAGCTATTGCGGCTCCAAAATATCGACAACATAAATGTTAATGAACGTATGTATTTTGTAATTTGTTTAGCATTTATGTTAGAGTTACATCAATGACACGATTGTTCTCTCCTGCAGGATGCGCTGCGTGGCAGACGTTCGGCATCTTTGCGTTCGGCTGCACCAGCTCAACGCACAGATGAGTCGGGCCGAAGCACCCCATCAGTGTTGAACCGCACTTCCCCCTCACCAGCCGACACCCCGGCCCCGAAGAAGTCTAACTGGGAAGTCATTGAGCACTTCTCTCCCAACCGACTTAAGGAAACCAAGGTAAGTCATTATAATCTTCAACTTCGGTGTTTTATAGGACAGCTATATTTCGGAGAGTGCTCACGGCTCAGCTGGCCTTTTTACTAACTTTGAGTATCTTTAGTCGTCATCATCATCATCATTATCAGCCGATGGACGTCCATTGCTGGACATAGGCCTCTTGCATGGACTTTTAAGCAAAAGGGTCTCAAGTATCTAATATCCAGCGTCCAGCGTTGGTGAATTTCGTGTACATCTTTAGTTGATAACCATGAAATTTACCAACTAACTAGTGTTAGTGATTCTTAATACGTTACGTGATATTTGTATTCACTATTAATTTATAGGTAACTGAACAAAACTAGAGTGTTTCACATTGTGATTTTCTATAACAGTGGCCTTTACTGAATGCGAGAAATGCGGTTGTTATTGATTTGTTGTTAATTATGTTAGGTGGCTAATAGATTAAAGTTAGTAAATAAGCAAGCTGTAACATTCGACCCCTTGACTCTACACTTACCATCAGATGAGAACATGGTCAAACACGAGCCTATCTAGAAAAAGAATAAATGTTAAAATAATGATACTACATTGTATCTCGAAGTACTCGTATATAAATGACTTCCTCGCCGATATTTATATAGCTTACACATATACGTTCATGAAAATATTTTCTTACTTTCAACCCTTGCGAGAGTTTTGGGAAGAATAAACGAGATATTTTGATAAAACAAGTAACGTGGTTACGTGCGCTTGAATATTTTAACAAACAATACGTTCGAAATTCTGCTGTACCCACCGATATGATCAAATTGAATATCTAACACATGGCAAACTGTGCCGACCAACGTGTATTTGAATTTGTGTTTCTTTCAATCAATCTCAATTGTTTGTGAAATGGTCTTTCTCGCTTTTTTATTAGGAGATCAAAATTTTTTGGGTTTTGTAGTCAATATCAACAAGTACCCTGTCACAATTATATACGCCATATTCGTCTGTCATCTATCCATTCACGGTGTAGCTCATAATTTCGGACTTGCTTGCGGACCCGGTCAAGTATCACTTACACTTCACTTGACTTATGTGCACTTCTTCCCTAACCCCAAGCCTTACCTTACCCCTACCTACCCCAACGCTACCCCGACCCTACCCGTACCCTAAAATACAAACAGACACATACACTTTCACACTTATAATATTATTATGGATTATTTAGGAGTCACGTCAACAAAGAAGTAAAATAATACTTATTTTAAAAAAATATATTGTCCTAGTTCGTATCGTTGAGGAGTTCCCTTGTCTGTATTTTGGCATCATCGATTCCAGAACTTTATTATATTGTACTACTTTAAAATACCTAATGGACATCTTTTTCCCTCGATTCCTCCAGGATCTCAATATCAGATCCTGACTTGATCACTATGGGACTACATGGGAAGTATACAGTTTTAAACAAAAAATAATTTTTCAAATCGGTTGAGGTGTACATACATATAGAAACATACCAATCAACTTGAGAACCTCCTCCTTTTTGAAGTCGGTTAAAGACATGAGAACCTATTCCGATGCCTTACGCGGTACTACGTATTGTAGAAGAGGGCCAGCGCGACTTATGTTCCTAACATAGAGTATTAAAAACCGGGACACGTATCCGACCGAGGCAACCATCCGGCTTTTAACCTATTTTGTTTTCTTTTTTGTTTTTGAACATTTTTTTCATTTAGTTTTACATGTCTAACTCTATACTATAAGTATAGAGAGTAATCTCTAGAACTACTAAACCTATTTTGAAAATTCTTTACTTCTTTAAAGCCACGTTATTTGTGAGTGTCCTACTGCGGTGCGTCGTTATAAATCTTTGATATGTCATTATACGAGTATAAGGTTTGAGTATAGAAAAGTTGTAACTTTTTATTCCGAAAATAAGAATAAGAATCATTTATTTGCAAGAAACATTACATTTAGTTATACAAAGATGTTCTTATGTATTACGTAACAATGTTTCACCATTAATAGTTATACAAATGTTTATTGTTTAATTAAACGTTTATTATTATGGGTTAACCAGCTCGTGCAAGAAAGCTGCATGTTGAAGTTATAATTTGTATTCCGATGAGGCATGTTTCCGACAGCCGATGTGGCACGCAATATCTCGAGTAGGTACATCCGGAGCGCACATCCAGGACTTCAAAACGAACGTGTAAATAGCTGAAACCGTTTTCCCTTTAGTGCAAACATTTCCTGAGTCTGTCAACCACCCGTGGATATAATAGAAGCACTATTTTCTATATTTATCGTGGTAGCAAGATATGATATTATAAAATGCAGTATTTCCTATTTATTCCTGTTACTGAAACTAAGGCGGAATTATATTTGTCTAACGTGTCGTGTCGTACGTGTCCGTACGATATGGATAAAATTCGAAGCGCAAACGAGACGCCGAATTATGACTTTCACGTGAGTGAAAAGCACGGAGCGATTGACGCGCGTCGCAAATTTTATGACGTGAGCGCCAAAACCATTTTTACCTAAATGCAAGTAAATTAAACAATATAACGAAAAACAAAATGGCCATGTTCAAGATATATACCTAATTTTCTGGTGCTAATAAAACCTCTATATATCTTCCAAATTCGTCTTCTTCATTTTTCTTTATGGGGCTAAGGGCTAACCCTAAAATCTGCAGACCGCACACTGATTGATTGATTCGATATAAGGTGTTCGAGGAAAATGCTCCGGTTTATTGTTATGGCGTAAAAGCGTAAAAAACAATCGAAAAGACAACCAAACTATCCTATTCAAAATTCGCATTATTGTGTTTTGGCTAAGATCACTCACTTGTTTACATTTCAAACAAAAAACACAACAAACAGTCCATTTCTTTAGATACTACAATACCACAAACAAATAAGCAGACACACAGACCAACATCACATTTCTAGAACCTTTTTAAGTCTAGAGTTCGAAACTCATTTATCCCAATACTTTTTGGAGCCAAGTTCTTTTTAAATAGAATGGACTGGGGAAATCGTCACGTAACGCAAAAACAAAATACCAAGGCAACAGAGAATATAGGAAGTTTATTTAAGCACTCACTACAATGTTTTTTTAATATGACATGTCCAATACAGGCACGGGAAACATTTTGCATGAAATTCGCCAATTTTCGTCGCTGCGTTATTGCTTTACTCCATGCACACTTCATCGAAAATATACTTGTAATTGCATTCGCTTTGAACTGTGGTATCAGGAAATTATGGTTAGCTTCTTATTTGTTTCGTCCTGTTTTTCATTTTGTATTTTGATGATGTTTATTTACAAAACACCACGCGTATTTTGATGTTATATTTGATGGATCGTTATTACAACTGTACGGCTCACAGTATATAGTACATACCGAGAAAATGGTATGAGCCATCTTCAGTTCTCTCTTAAATCTATATAAACTACTAAGTAAGTATTCATACAGAAACTGTACGAATAAATTTATTAAATACACACGGTTACTGGATAAACTGTATATTCTTATTAGACAATTAATTGTTATTTTTCCGGTTACCGGGCGAGTAGCTTCAGTAGTGTGTGTTTTTGACGGCCTCCGTGGCGCAGTGGTATCGTGGATTTACAAAACGGAGGTCCTGGGTTCGATCCCCGGCTGGGCCGATTGATTTTCTTAATTGGTCCAGGTCTGGCTGGTGGGAGGCTTCGGCCTTGGCTAGTTACCATCCTAGCGAAAAAGACGTACCGCTAAGCGATTTAGCGTTCCGGTACGATGTCGTGTAGAAACCGAAAAGGGGTGTGGATTTTCATCCTCCTCCTAACAAGTTAGCCCGCTTCCATCTAGACTGCATCATCCCTTACCATCAGGTGAGATTGTAGTCAAGGGCTAACTTGTAAAGAATAAAAAAAAAAGTAGTCGCTCACTGGTCGAAAATGTTGACTTTACTATACTTATAATATAGTCTATAAATACACACAGACACTGGAAAAAGCTCATGCTCATCAGACAAATATTTTCCAGTTGTGGTAATCGAACCCACGGCCGAAAGCAGGGTCACTACCCACTGCGCCACACAGTCGTCAAAATAAAAGAACTTCATTCCTAAAATTGCTGATTCAAAGTTATTAGTTTAATGCAATAACAACTGGATCAGATATTTTAGCCTGAAAACCATAATAACATGAATTTATTATTTTATGTGTATTGAACATATGAGCCATGATAGCTCAGTGGATATGACCTCTGCCTGCGATTCCGCATATTGTGGGTTCGAATCCGGTCCGGGGCATGCACGTCCAACTTTTCTGTTGTGTGCATTGTAAGAAATTAAATATCACGTGTCTCAAACGGTGAAGGAAAACATCGTGAGGAAACCTGCATACCAGAGAATTTTCTTAATTCTCTGCGTGTATGAAGTCTGCCAATCCACATTGGGCCAACGTGGTGGACTATTGGCCTAATCCCTCTCATTCTGAGAGGAGACTCGAACTCAGCAGTGAGCCGAATATGGGTTGATGACGATTGAACATATTGTTTTTTTATGAGTTTAGCGAAATTGGACCCATTTCAGTATTGTGAAATCACTTTTGGTCGATCAGGCAAATACATTTGACATTCACTGACGCAATACACGTATTGCGTCAGTGAATTCACTATTATTCACTAAGCGAGGATTACTCATTAGTAATCCTAGCTTAGTAAACCGCTGATTTGATGAATGAATTGCAAGCGAACGAAGTCGCGGTTACTCACTAGTAACCTCGACTTTGTTCGCTTGCAATTAGGGTTTAAATCAGATTTTTTTACTTACAGTTTAGAATCATCAACAACAAAAATCGTGACAAATTATACACTTGAACCTTCTTTACTATTCTCTCTGTCTATTGATGTAAAATTCGTTCATTAGTTTTTGAGCTTATCGCAAAAGGACAGACAGACGCTGTGGATGACTTTGTTTTATAATATGTATAAAGTAGAGGGTGCCGCGCGGTTTCATCCGCGTAGTTCCCGTTCCCGTGAATATGTGGGTATAATATATAGCCTATGTTCGTTTAATCATTATCAGCCTGTTTCAACGGCCCACTACACGGTGACGATGCAATCTAAGATGGAAGCTACCTTACTACAGAAACCACCGAACCGGGAATTGAACAGGTAGTACTCTACGCTTTCAATTGCTCGTCTTTGTGGGGCATTTATTTATTATTACTATTCTTTACAAATTACCCCTTCACTACAAACTCACCTGATGGTATGTGGTGATGCAGTCTGAGATGGAAGCGGGCTAATTTGTTAGGAGAAGGATGAAAATCCACACACCAAAATCCCTTTTGGTTTCTACACGACATCGTACCGGAACACTAAATCGCTTGGCGGTAGGTACGTCTTTATCGGTAGGGTAAAACTAACCGCGGCCGAAACCTTCCAACAACCAGACCTGGACCAATTAAGAAAATCTCAATTGGCCCAGCCGGGGATTGAACCCAATACCTCCGTTTTGTAATTCCACCGCGCATACCACTGCGCCATGGTGGCCGTCAAAGGCCAGCATTACCGTACCTCTGATATTTTACTTTAATTAATTAAACTACGCAAGTAGTGAAGACTATCAGTTTAAATAGCACTACCAGGTAAACTTGTTACGTATTCAAGGTAAGTAAATCTAAAAGCAGTAACCTCGGTGAATAGCCAACGTCATTAAGAAACTAACTTGATCATACTTTTACTTACTCAACACCAGTACTAGCATAAACTGGCTTGCCTTCTTGCTGTGTAAATACATGAAATTTTGAATTAGAATTCAGGCGAGTGCTTTTGAACTTCTGGAAAGTGGAGTGCATTTGCGAGTCGCAACAAGATGAAAGGAAAAGGAGGAAAATATAAAGTCCTTTTAGCTTTGTGCAGCTCATATATCAACTAATTTTAAAAAATTCCTCGTTTTTCTCGTGGTTAAGTAATTTAGATTTTAGAACCATGATAGCCCAGTGGATATGACCTCTGCCCCCGATTCCGGAGGGTGTGGATTCGAATCCGGTCCGGGGCATGCACCTCCAACTTTTCAGTTCTGTGCATTTCATGAAATTAAATATCACGTGCTTCAAACGGTGAAGGAAAACACCGTGAGGAAACCTGCATACCAGAGAATTTTCTTAATTCTCTGCGTGTGTGCAGTCTGTCAATCCGCATTGGGCCAGCGAGGTGGACTATTGGCCTAACCCATCTCATTCTGAGAGGATTCTCTAGCTCAGCAGTGAGCCGAATATGGGTTGAAAACGCGAAGATAATTTGTCTCTCCCCCCCCCCCACTTGTTACCCCTAATGTCTGTTGGTTACTGAGGTAATCAAGGGGTAACTTGTAAAGAATTTAAAAAAAAAACACTCACATCAGATGACATCTTAGTCAAGAGGGAGCTTATTCCTTATAAAAAAATAAATTAATTATAAGTTAAAAAAATTGGTCGCAATAGCCATGGAACATGGTTTAATCAATACTAAAACTTCGTGTCTCTTACATTTACACGCATATACTGATGAATGAATGGGTGAGAAAAGAAGGATAGCGATTAAGATTAATGAAGATGTCTGGTATTGGTATACTAGTGAACAATCATCATGTCGAAGTAGCACAGTGTGAAACCCGCGTTCTTCAAGCTTAATTGAATGTCAAGAAGTAGACTTCAACTTGCAAGATTAGACCCATACCAAGCAAGTTAAATAAAAGTTTAAATAATACATAAGGCTCGAATACAGAACTTAATTTGAAGTTCGAACATTTAAAACCATCCGATGAATCTTAGATTAGCAGTTACCGAAGTACACTGTACATTTGTAAGTACTCGTAACATTCAGCTACAAACTTAGATAAACAATTCTCGGAAGTTATCGCAGGTTTACTTTGCGTCGCTGGCGGTAAGCAGAACTGTTGCTTAATGTTTGAGGCCCACCGGATTTAGCCGCAGGGTTCTCCTCATTCACCTTGTAAACAATGATGTTTGCCCCCAACTTTCCTCGCATTATAACAAATTTATTGACCGCTTTGTTATTACTAAAAACATAATGTAAAAAATGTTGCCCACAAGATTTTTCTTTCTGATTTCGATTCTTATTGTAAACGTCGAAGTTTTCATAAATACATATTTCATATTATTTTCAATTTCCCTTTTGACGAAACACAAAGCTTATTATTGTTATCAAAGTGAAGAAAAATATGCGATGTTTTTGTAAAATTCTTAAAACAGCACCTTTACCGCAATGTTAGTAGAACGTTCAAAGCGTAGTGCGGTTTCCTTTGGGTTCTTTTATTAATTTCAAATAGAAGTCGAAGTGAGTGGTTCTCGGTCTGGATAAATTAGATTATTAAATTTTGTTTTCCCGCAAAGAAGGGCATCTAAATTCTTGGCACCGTCTGCTACTGACGTTAATTAGCGTTGCGTGAGCTAATAAAATTATCCTCTTTGTAGATGTAAGACTTTACAATGCAGCGTTATTTTATTCAACCCAGTGCTCTACCTACTAATTACTATTTTGTTTGGATCTAATATAATATTACAAAGTGATTTACTATAAATAAACTTGTAGATTTACTGTTTATTTTCGAAAACGAGACAGTAATTTGTCAACGATCTCTCTGCCGCAATCGGCAGTACTCTGATTCGTATCAGAGAGGTCTTGGGTCGATTCCCAGCTCCGATCAATTTAAAGTTTTATATTTTCTAAATTGGCTCAGATCTGGTTTAATGGTAGGCTTTGCTCATGTTTACCAACCTACTAAGCCCACCAGAAAACCCCGCCGGCAAAGACGTACCGCAAAGTAATTTAGGGTTTCGATACGATGCCGCGTAGAAACCATCAGAGGTATGGGTAGTAAACTTGTACCTCTTCCAAGTGAACCCGCATAACTTTGTAGGTTTACAGCTGAGTTGTACCCCATTTTGTAGGTTTGGGTGTACTCTTCTATAACAAGATCCCCAAGCCTGTGATGGACCTGCCAATGCATAGCTTTAAGCAATGTGTTACTACACCATTGATGAGTTCCTTAATGATAAAGATGCTTAGAGACTATTGGATCAGCTTCCACCTTCACACAGAAACTAAAATTATAAGAATTTGTAATGTTGTCATTGTAAATTATAATATTGTATGATTTTTATAGAGCAACTGTTGAGTTTCTTGCCGGTTTCTTCTCAGCAGAACCTGCCTTCCGAACCGGTGGTAGAATCTTTATAAATAGTCAACTGACGTATCAAAACTCGTAAACTGAGGAACAAACATACACACTTAAACACAAACTTTCGCCTTTATAACAAATTCTTTGATTTTGTAAAAAAAAATGGGTCTGGTCGCAATTTAACAAACCAACCTATTTGCAATGTGTCACTGTGAATATTATCTACAATTACTTTTTTTTCACAAATAAACAACAGATGAGAGTAAATATTTCCAATGCCCGATCATAGACCCTACACTTACAACCACTCATGAAATGTAAAATATGTTTAGGTAAGTTTCCCAAAACGAATGCGTAAATTAAACAGGAATTGCCCCTTTAATCTACCGGACAGCTCTACAATTCAGGTAATTTAAAACAATTTGCACTGCGAGCACTAAACCTCTGCGAAATCTAACACACAAAGGGCCAGCCACTTTAATTGAACAGTAACCGAACGGACGGGTGAAATTACGTTAGACGAGGATAAAAGTGCTTCAACATTTTCAGCCGCAGTCCATTATTAAATTTCTCTGTGGCCTCTGTTATACGTACAAACGAAATTATAAAGTTCATGTTACTTACACAACTGGGAAAATTAATATAAATATTTTAAATTTTCATAAACTTGTTTGAATATTTAATGATGCATTCGTCATTATCAGCCTATTATTACAGGCGTACAGCTGGGTCAGGTCTCTTTGGGAGAAGGAGTATCAAATTTATTTGATGATGATGTTGATGATATCAACCCATATTTGGCTCACTGCTGAGCTCGAGTCTCCTCCAGAATGAGAGGGGTCAGGCCAATAGTCCACCACGCTGGCCCAATGCGGATTGGCAGACTTCACACACGCAAAGAATTATGAAATTTTTTGGGTATGCAGGTTTCCTCATGATGTTTTCCTGCACCGTTTGAGACACGTGATATTTAATTTCTTAAAATGCAAACAACTCTAAAGTTCCCTGGGGGTGGGGGGAGGGGTTTCTATTATGAGATGTTAATGATAATGACCGGACCTTAACTGGTCACACGGGTGTAATACAGCTAACTTCCCAGCTCCGGGCTCGGAACTATCTTATAACAAAGAAAAGTTCAGGATAGCCTGACCTCGACTCGATTCCCTTTCTTCGTGATCCGAAGCCACAAAATCTAACATCTAGACCAGCGAGGCAGTTAAAGCTTCTACCCCCACTCTTTTTAATCGCGATGTTAGTATGAAAGAGAGAAATTAATATATCAGAACTTTTGTAGTGTTAGCTAGTCTTAATAACTTCCATATATTCTAAGTAGTAGCACACTTTACAAAATATTTGGGAACTGAACGCGAAACGTGCTTCATTGTAAGTTAGAAGTTGTAAGCTTGCTTCAACATTAGTTTGCTAAATGTTTGCTTACGTACATACTCGTTCATGTTTGGAACTGGTAAGTTATGTTAATACATAAGAAGGCTAATTCAATCCCTACAATTATTTGCTGAATGCAAGAAGTTTCGAGAATAAATTATATTTTCTAGTAAAAGTGTTTTTAATAAAAACTTTTACTTAATTATTATTATTAAACTAAATTTTTCTCCTTACCTAGAAAAAAAGATTTAATAAATTGCCAGTGATTGCAGTTTTCCATCGTCTTATAGATATTAGTATTATAGGTTTTAAAAATAAATTTGTGTATGTAAATTATCTTAGGTAGGTACCAAATAAAATATCATGGAAATTGTTATGTTAAGTTGTATATTATTACTCGAAATAAATGAATTTTAATTTTAATATTTCTTCATATGATTCATTAATAGTTCGTATCATTATTATCAACCCATATTCGGCTCACTGCTGAGCTCTAATCTCAGAATGAGAGGGGTTAGGCCACGCTGACGCAATGCGGATTGACAGACTTCACATACGCAGAGAATTAAAAAGAGTCTCTGGTATGCAGATTTCCTTACGATGTTTTTCCTTCACCGTTTGAGACACGTGGTATTTAATTTCTTAGAATGCACACAACTGAAAAGTTGGAGGTGCATGCCCCGGAGCAGATTTGACCCCACACCCTACGCCTTGTCAGAGGCAGAGGTCACATCCACTAGGCTATCACGGCTCGCTTATAGTTCGTGTAATTTGCTCATTCATTGATAATTGTCAAATTATTCTACGAGTACATGCACGAGATTGACCACGAACTCCGTTAGTTGATAGCATATATCAATGAAGAAACAAAGGGACCTGAAAAAATATAAATGTAAGTACATCCCCAGAGTTTGAAGGAGTAAATACGATCCCATGCAATCAAACTCCGCGTGCCACCGGCAAGTCAAACACAGTCACTAATCACGGCGTTTCATTGAATTACACTGCCTTGGGGTCGGGAGTCGCGACCAGCTATTTGTAACTTCAAATTACAAATTTACGAGTAGTATCAATATAGTTTATATATACAGAGTGTCCTGGAAATAGCACGACGTACTCTACAGTGATAGCAACCCAGAAGGGTTTGAGATTCTTTTTTAATTGAGATAACTTAAGAGTTGACAAATAATGCCTCCGTGCCTCTGAGAGGTCGTCATTATTTGGTTTTTTAGTAGAGTCAAACAAAAGCTTAAGATCGCCAATCAACTTAGGAATAGTGTAGTGGCTTGTAGCTCAAAATCCCTTATAGAATAGAGGCTTGTACTTTTGGTAGATCATCCTACTGTTACATACGTGAAAGTTTGTATAGATGTCTGTATGGATGTTTGTTACTTTTTAACGCCGCAGCTACTGAACCGATTTGGCTGAAATCTGGAATGGAAATAGATTTTACTATGGATTAACGCATAGGCTACATTTCATCTCTGAAAACGTATGGTTAACGAGGGATTTGTAAAAAACTAATACGCGGACGAAGTTGCAAGCGTCCGTTAGTTAAAAATAATCTGATGATGATCATGAATAAAATTATAAACGCAACTCTAATACTATTAATTGAGAAGTGATCAAATTCGGAGATTAATACATCATACATGTCTTAAAATAGCTACGCGTATACTGATTACATGACATGGTTTATTCCTCATGTACAAGATCGCTAACTTGGAAGTCGAGCCATTAAAACTTTTTGACTCATTTCTTAATAAACGAGATGAACGGTGGAAGACTACGAAATGTGGGTGTAGTGACGTATGCTAAACATGTCACACCAATACCTACGATATAACGATATCCAAATTTAAAAAATTGGGCGACAAAGCACTCTGTATTTTTTTGTGTCTTACAAAAAAGGTAATATACAAATAACAAATATTAGGTATTAGTTAAAAAAGTTTTCTATACATATTTTCTACTATATAAAAATAAGTCTGGTTTTCCTCTAGGGTTTAGGGTAGGGGTAGGGGTAGGGAAGGGGTAGGGCATGGATAGGGTAGGGATAGGGAAAGGTAGGGCTAGGGTAGGGGTAGTTGAAAGTTTACATCGACTTTCACGCGGAGGAAGTTGCGGGCGTCCGCTAGTATTTATTATAATTTTCTAGTCTATTTGACGAAAAGCGCCATTATACTTTCGTCGCAATAAAGTTATGAAGTTCAAAAGGTCACGAAAATCACTTTTTCGCAAATATTTCGCGAACTATTGCTCGGAGGTCAATAGAGGTCATTATAAAAATTGTTCCTAATTTATTTCACCTCTATTTCCTCATAAAATGAAAATACCTAGCTTACCTAGGAATTTTCCCCCAGATAAAATCTAAAACCACTGGACTATAGCTGTACACAGTTGAAGTGAGCTCTCTAGAGGTGCCAAAAGGCGAAAATTACACGCAGATCTTTCCTATCCGCTTTACTTTATAATGCCTATTAAACACACAAATAACACTAAGAAATTAATTGCCTGTTGAAGTAAGAAACATGAACCCTATTATTTACAATTCCTTCGCCTGGTGTTAATTTAAAGGCGACTTTGCGAGATTATTCTTCCAATGAAGACCTACTCAGAAGGCAAAAGCTCTAGGACACTCATTTATCGGGTTACATAGATTTTATCAATAGAGACTAGCGGACCCGGTCAAGCATCGCTTTGACCAATGTGCTACCCTACCCTTACTCTATCCCTACCCTAACCACTGACTTGACTTTACCTCTTCTGATTGCGCCTAAGACATAACAATTGGTTTTTATTATTCTAGCTGTGTTACCCACCGTATAGTAACTATCTATACACACTTTATAAGTAACATTCTCCAAAAAGATACAATCCAAAACACTGACAGTTTTTTTTTAATTCCACTAGTGCGAGTAGATACTTAGATTATTCCGATTAGGCACACAAGTATTTGATATAATAAAATCGTTTAGTTTACTATTCATTCATTTCTTAACTTAATGGATTTTAACCAATTTTCCGTTTACTTTATTTTTACCATTACAATCTTGGTTCATTGTTTACCCATTCATTTTAATGTAAAACCAAGCATAACTTATTGTTGAGTGGTTCGATTTTGATAAGTATTTTTTAAGTAGAAAGAGCATATTCCGGAATTGGTCCCATATAAATATCAGAAAAACAGAAGATGATTGATTGTTTTCCATTAATTGTAATATAAAACTATGCGTAACTTTTTACTGAGTGGTCTAATTTTTATAGTTCTTTATTTTCTTGTAAAGGGTACATTTTGTAGTAGGTCCCACATACATTTGGAATAACAATTCCAACCCTAATGAGAGGAAAACAGAGAACGATTGTTTGTCTACCCATTAATTGTACCATTGGTACCAATGGTACAATTAATTAATTAATTTGGCCTTCAAAGTGATCCGTAAATCGAAAATATTATATTTTTTTCTTTTGCTTATCCTGCATACGTTTGTGTTTTTGAAGTCGGTAGTATTTCATTATTTAATTATTTTTTATATAAATATCATAGATATTTTATAAACAATATAAATCATTCCGTCCCCACTTCAAAATGTTCCTGATTCAAAATAATATCAAAAAACAAACTTAACAAAAAAAAAAACATCAAAATCGGAGCTGTTTCTGAGGGCTCCGATAAAAATGCTTTATTAATTGTAAATTGTACAAAACTTACGCTTGAAAGACATAACTCGAATTTGGCATTCGTCTAAAAAGTAAATTATAATGTTTGTTTATTAAATATTTAACTAAGGTTAAGTAAGCATGATTATCCCTTTGTGGGTAATCGCAAAACACGCTTATTATTAATTTAAATTTATCCATTTGCTTTGTAAAGTAATTACAACAAATTTCGAGTTCACAGACCCGTGAAATATATTTACAAAACGAAATTTTCATGTCCATTTTTCTCTTATAAAATCGAGTTCTGGGTCGGGATAAAAATATTTTAAATGTCCTAATATTTTCTCGATATGTCTTGAAACCCCTCTCATTGTAAAAGAAGAATCGAGCTCGGCGGTGAACAGAATATAGGTTGATAATGATGAAAGATTGGTTTTAGTAGGAAAATTGGTGGTCTTAAACTCCCGTTCCTTTTAGTGCGCGTTAAGTTGTCGGTGCCATTAATTATTATTTTCATTCGGACAAACAATATTACTGTAAATAACATAAAATTGATTTTTTTTAAAAACGCCCCAGTTGTCGAGCGTAATTAAAAATTAATCCAGCAAGTAAAATATATTCTTATCCCAAATATTTTAGAATTCTGTACATATAATAACATATGGAAGTTATTATCTTCGAGAATAATGTTATTGTAAAAATTAAAAGTTTTTTAATGTGCTAGAAAAATGGTTGATACGTAAAATGAACAATTTTGTCATACATCATGCAATATAAAAAATAAAAAATCAAATATCTTTATTCCAAAAGTCAGCAATAATTTGGTAATAAATGCTTTAAATTTCCCGATTTTATACATCGTTGTCGTCGCCAACCCATATTCGGCTCACTGCTGAGCTCGAGTCTCCTCTCAGAATGAGGGGGGTTAGGCCAATAGCTAATTTTATACATAGACAATTGCAACATATAGTTTTGTATTGTATGCGTTTTGAAGATAAAATAAACTCTATCATCTATTGTTACGTTGTAATTTTGTATAAAAACTTGCCAAA
Source organism: Bicyclus anynana (assembly GCF_947172395.1). Lineage (NCBI taxonomy): Eukaryota > Metazoa > Arthropoda > Insecta > Lepidoptera > Nymphalidae > Bicyclus > Bicyclus anynana. Next base: position 9,942,971 of record NC_069110.1, on the reverse strand, counting down.
TCCGATGTGATAAGATTAACAGTCTACTTACCAGGAAGAGACAATGAAATTAAGATTTATTAACTTAACTTCATGAGGAAAAATTTTGGTAAAAGTTTTTATTACATTCACCTCAGTAAATGAAAATTCTGGAAGTATACATTTATATTATAAGTGATAGTGGAGTTGCTAGATTTCTAATTACCCTTAATTACTGAATTCTGGAGTTTTTCTTAATTTTTATTAAGCACCTGCCCTGTAGATCAAAAAACCAAATAATAAATCTTGCAAATTCGTTAAGACCTTACAAATTAATTTAAATGTAGGGTATGGTTGTCTTATTATATTTTCCGGTATAAAACTTAGTACAACTTCAAGCAACCTAATTTACATAATATTAATGTCAATCGGAAATCGATAGATTTAAAAAGAGCACTTTCCTTTTCAACTTTGATACAGTAGTTGAAAATGTAGCACTAAAAATTGGTAAATCAAATTTTTACGTAAAGCCTTCAAAATACATTTTCCCTATATCTGTAACTTATTTATTTACGAGCTTTCTGTAGCAGACTAGATTTTGCCGTACCGAAACTAGATTTTAAAATATCTGACTGAGTGCTGCGAAACAAAATTTCGACTTTTCGCATGCAAATCGGATTACCCACGTACATCTATTTTATTTTATTTTTCCTGCTCCTATTTATCGGTATGGAAGCAAATTCAAAGGGTCAAGTAGCATTATGTAAATACATAAGGGCACACATTGTATGGCCGCGTTACGGTAGCGAGTCCATCCCAAGGGACCACTGCTGAGCCTGCAATTCAATCTGGCGAACGTATTATTATTAGGTACCAACAAACAAATGTTGCGAAGTTCGTATTGTGGTGAGCATTAATTATTTTCATTGCTATAATACTTAGATAACAAAGAAAATAATATATGCCTCGTGGTTACACCCGCGTATTTCTCGTTCTTGTGGGAATTCTTTTTAATTTTTTTTTAGACTACGTTACTCTGTGAAGGTATAGCTTTCTATTGGTAACAGAGTTTTAAAATCGGTTTAGTAGATCCAGAGATTATCCCCTAAAATCTCACAAACTTTACCTCTGCATAATGTTAGTATCTAATGATTTCACAATTTCATTATAGTTTGTTATATGTTTTTAATTAAAAGTCTTAGGCATTGTTGTATAACTAATGGTCTTTATCAAATAATTAGATAGGTACTTTATAACTTACTAGCGGACGCCCGCGACTTCGTCCGCGTGGAATTTAGTTTTTCACAAATCCCTCGAGAACCATGGATTTTTCCGGAGTAAAAAGTAGCCTATGTGTTAATCTATGCTATAATATATCTCAATACCAAATTTTAGCTAATTCGGTTTAGTAGTCGAGGCGTGAAAGAGTAACAAACATTCATATCATCAAAATCACCAGTTATCGCAAATTTTGGGAAACCAAGGATTTTTTAGGTATAAAAAGTAGCCTTAGCGTTAATCCAGAGTAAAATCCATTTCCATTCCAAATTTCAGCCAAATCGGTTTAGTAGTAGCGGCGTTAAAGATTCTACTAATATTATAGAAACTTTCGTGTCTATAATATTAGTAGAATCTGTAACTATGTACTTTATAACTTATGTGTAACTTGATTTTCGTTTTGAAAATCTCGTCAAATAAAGATTTATACATCCATCACTTAGTTAAATATGACGAAAATGCAAAAAGAAGTTGCTTTACAAATCCTGCTTATAATAGTAAGAAGGCCTAAATATTTGGGATACATTTGGCTGTATATTTTCCCTTTACCATTTACAAAAGTATCCGGTATCTGAATTTTGTCACTAAATCATTACGATGTGACTCGAATAATACACATCGAACGTGATAGGAAACATAACGCAGTCATATCATCTTGATATTGCTATTATATAGGGTGATCCTGTGAAACCCCAACATCGGAAAACCCTGAAATTCTCCGGCTAAACTAAAGATTTGCCAAGTGTTAATGGCATTAGTCCGCACAGCTGTATGTATATATGTTATAAAGTGTGAATTTACATACATACACGATTAATTATTATTATTGACTTCACACACGCAGAGAATTAAGAAATTCTCTGGTATGCAACTGGTTGAAAGTTGGAGGTGCATGCCTCAGAGATTAACAAAATCTTATTTTCAATATATTCAACAAAGCTGACATTGTTCTTTGACTTGACATTTTAAATAATTTTCCTTAAAGAATATAACCTTAGAGTTATGGGAAGTACTCCCTGATCACCCTGTATAACTATAACTTCAATGTAGGTACTTGCCTGTTGATTATGTGGCTCTCAAATTATATCTCGGAACCTTTTCATGTGTGCAACATATTAGATCCATGGTGTAGAGTGATAATCTACAACATAATTACGTAAATGTTATCCTAAGTTATATAATACAATAAAAAATAAAAAGACTGTACTGTTTGCACTGCCCTGCCCCAATGACCTAACATTATTCAAAATAGCTATCGGTCCTTCGAGTCTCCTCGTTTTGCTAGCAACTCATGTAAAATTCAGTAAAATAATAATTAGCATTTCAGCGTTTTTCAGACGACTGTCAAGGGCAAATTGACCATTCATGATATTTATTCAACAGATTCAGATCTATGAACAACAAGGTATGAAATATATCTTCGTCTCAAATTATTCTGATATAAGTTACACAAACATGTCTAGGGAGGAAACACTACGCAAACAGTTTTATTTCATTTATCGACTTAACAAAGCGATACTTTCGGTTCGACCTTTCGGATTGTCTTTTTAACGGACTTCAAAAAAAGGCGTAGGTTCTCAATTCGATGTTCTTTTTTAATGTTTGTTATCGTATAACTTCGTCATTTCTTAACCAATTTTAAAAATTCTTTTTTTGTTTAAAACAGTATACTTCCTGATTATTTAATTTTCATGTAAATTGGTCGAGTGATCTTGTGTTAAAATGAAAATAACGAAATGACCTGTACTGTAGCGCTTTCGTTCAGTGAAAAAAAGAGCCACAGTATGGCAAGTAGACTGACTCTAAATTACTGAACTAATTTTTATGAAAATTAAATGCTAGCACACAAAAATGCAAAAAAACTTTAACCGTCACTGGCTTGGCACCGACTTCAAAGTGATCAGAAGGTACGGGCTGCGCCCGCAATTATTAAACATACGATGTTATTTTTCCCTTTTTAGTTCATTTTTGTGATTTTGAAGTCAATTCAATATTTTTGTTAAAAAAGGTTTTATTAACAAAAAAATTCAACGCATTCAAACCAATCCAAATAGAAATGTCATAGGTACGATGTTATTCTCTTTCGAAATACATGTAAACATTTTTCATCATCATGGTCGTGGAACGCATCTTAGGCCTGCTGGAGGTCCAGAGTAATGAATGTATCTACGATAGATATCCTGTTCTTTATGGGTTCCGTAGTACACAAGGAACCCTTATAGTTTCGCCATGTCCGTCTGTCTGTCCGCGGCTTAGCGCAGATACCTATTACTAGAAAGCTGTTATTCAGCAAGAATATGAAAAATAACAATTTCGACAAAGTCGTAAAGTAAAATCCTCCCCTATTTTTAAAGTGGGGATAGTTTTTTTCTCATCTCCCCCATTGTGTGGGATATCGGTATCGGTATTTTTGTGTATTTTAGGGGTTAATATGCTAATTTAATCTACGGAACTATGTGCCCCACCCATTGCCACTTCAGCTTCGTGACACGTGATTTTGGTTCTTCTGCGGATCTCCACATTTCTGATTCGATCACGCAAAATACTCCTAGCATAGCTATAATGCAGACTAAAATGGTGTTTCACTTATAATCCAAAAATCCATACAGTCGTATAATAAACGGTATATTAAGAACAACAAATTATTTTAAAGTTGGACATTGCAAAATATCGTATTAAGTTCACCATTTTCCATATTTTATTTATACTTTCGCATACACAAATAATTCATAAAACAATGTATAGGTGGGTAGGTAATACTTTTTTCAGAAGAAAAATAAATATCTTGACGTTAAAATTTGATTTAATTTTGAGCATTCGTAACATTATCTGTATAAACATTTGCGTCAGTTGTTGGACGACTAACAGAAGATTTTTTTTTCAAAGATTTTTGTATTGAATTATTTTTATGCATTATTCGCTGAATAACAATGAGTAGATACATATCAGCTATGGTTGTTTGGGTGTGCAGTTACCGATAACTACCGCAGTATCTTATACAAAGAAAACAGTTATTATTATTTCATACTCGTAACCTCAAGGAAAACGGTTGTTGAAAAGGGTTAGGATCTGAAATGTTACTTCGTTTAATACACTCGTTCTATGTTATCATAATGATGAAAATATTTGATGCGGTTGTGTTACTGGGGGTGCGTTTTAATAAATGTACAAGAGTTTGTGAAAGCTATCAGATGCTAATCTGATGAAAGGTAAGAATGTGAGTTTGAAAACCTTTCTTATCTTATTTTTATCAAATATTCTGCAATTTTGAACGCAATCCTAAAAAGGAAATATTAGATCGAAGCGTAATCCATATGACTTTAATCCTAGTAAGGCATCATAAGACATCCAGCGGCTCCCTGCTTGCTGTCCACCTAGTAAGAGGTCGACCAACACTGCGCTTTCCGATGCGGCGTCGCCATTCCAGCACCTTTGCATCCCAACGTCCATCGACTCTTCAAACTATGTGGCTTACCCATTGCCACTTTCAGCTTCACTTCGCTGAGCTACGTTACGACTTTGGTTCTTCTGGAGATCTCCTCATTTCCGATTTGATTACTCGTTCTATCACCCACTGAGTGACTTCATTGATCCAAGTCTGGGATGCGAAGATCATCACTGGCAACACGCTCTATTCGAATACTTTAGTCTTCAGACATTGAGAAGTTTTGGACATAAAGATGTTGTAGTTTCCCACACACTTAATGTAAAATTTACTTAAGAGTTATGGTAAACTTCACAACCAAGGACCACAAACTAAACCGTGGACAGACTAACATGGCAAAACTATAAGGGATCCTGGTTGATTACGGAACCCCGAAAAGCGTCGTTTAAGATAATATATAAGATAATAAATAATTTCGAAGTAAATAATTTCACGTGTTCTTTTACAGATTGACATAGAGGGCTCCCCAGGACCACCCCCAGGGCCCCAACTACCACTATGCCCGACCGGAAGGCCGGATGTTGACGGAGAACCACTACTCGGCGATGGTAAGCTAATACATATTCTTTATCTATACATATAAATAAAATTGAAGTGTCTATCTGTGATTCTAAAACAATTGCGTCTTCATGCGGTCATTACAAGATACTATACATAAACAAGCTTTGTTAAAGTTCCTGTTTGTCCGGGCTAATATCTGAAACGATTGAACTGATTTTAATGGGACTTTCAGTGGAAGTTAGATAATGGACACATTATAAACGCGTAAGAAGGAGCAGGCATCCGCTAGCATCTATTCTCTCATCACAATTATCTTATTACATAAATTATAGTCACATGATCACTAATTTATGGGCCATATAAGAAGGCTCCGAGTCACTCGAGCTAACAGATCGACACTACGAGACACTAAAGCGAGCTCGGAGTATGTCTGCGTGATCAAATTTTTTTCAGAATTGAGGAGATATAATACGACACTGAACAAGACGCAAAGCCGAAATGTTAATGTGAAAATGAAATCAATAACATTCACTCATCAACCCATATTCGGCTCACTGCTGAGCTCGAGTTTCCCCTCTGAATTATTAGGCCAATAGTCCACCACGCTGGCCCAATGCGGATTGGCAGACTTCACACACGCAGAGAATTAAGAAAATTCTTTGGTGTGCAGGTTTCATCACGATGTTTTCCTTAACCGTTTGAGACACGTTATATTTAATTTCTTAAAATGCACACAACTGAAAAGTTGGAGGTGCAAGTCCCGGAACGGATTCGAACCTACGCCCTCCAGAATCGGAGACAGAGGTCATATCCACTGGGCTATCACGGCTCTATTATAATATACTATATATATATAATATTGCCAATAACATTGGCAATATTTTATCCCCTTAAATATACGGGAACCATTCTTTTGAAAATGTGGGGCACCCTTACTTACAAAAAACTCAAATTAGAATTTTTAAAGAAATTATAACGTTTTAAATTACTTATTACGATTGTACAGAGAACTCTAAACAGACGGATTTAGTGGTTTCTTTCATGACTTGTTGGTACGCAGAGAGCGAACTCTATATCCTCTCACGTACACGATAAAATTATGACGATATATTTTTTTAGATTCCTACTTCATAGTTCAGGATCCGGGGAACATTTTTAGAACAGATTACTAATGATTACACGCTAATTTACCGTCATGTATGAAAAATAATACATATTATTTAAGAGAGAGGAGCGTTATTGTATCAATAACGTGGTCATCAAAATTGTTAATGTCAAATCCGTATTTTGACGTGACAACGTCTTATAATTCGATGGAGTCGAAATACACTCTAAAAAAGATGACGTCATGCGTCGTTCCCTCGCTCTAGGGTTGCCAATTTTTTTTACAAGAAATAAATTATATGCTGGTCTATGAAGATTATTGAACAGTATTTTAGAAAAACGAACATTTTCATTTGAAAAATGCAACCATTCCATCATTATTTTCTTATGACGTTATTCACGTTCAACTATTGCCAGTAAACCGACTTTACAGACAACAGATTTTATTTATTACTTTTTTTTTTTAAGAATATTTGCCATATCTTTTAAATATGTACCAAAATTCCCATTCCTCTCTAACTAATCGGGGAAGACTGTATTAGGAGTGGGTACGACAATACCCCAACGAGGCAGGGATCGAACCACCACCCCTCGGTGATGAAGCCGACCGCTCTTAACGTTGAGCTATTGATGCTCACTTAAAGACTATGTAGTTACATAAGTAATCCTATAATTAGAGTGGTACGTTATCCCGATCTTACACTTAAAATTTCTTATTCCTGCTAGCTACCAAAATTAAAAATTGTCTTGATTAAAAAACTTAAACGTCTCATCAAGATGAAGCTACGCACGGGAAATTTGCTTGATAGTTATTAAATTGTAAAACATTTTTACGATCTCGGTTCCTGGACTATTATATAAAGTAGAGCATAAAAAAGATATTTTTTCAATAAAGTTTTTTTAATCAAGTACAGTATAAGCTCCTTATTTCCTTGAATAAAGGTTATTCACGTTTTCACTATATGTGGATTAAAAAATTGCGACCCAATTTCTATATTCGTGGCTAAATATTTCGTTATTCGCGGATCTGACTGACGAAACTGACGTAAAATCTGCAATTTTAAACTTTAACTTACAAATACCTGTTGCCGAAATTGCGAATGGATGGTTTAAGAATGCCACTGCTTAAAATCACTCTGAAAGAAGCTTTTAAAAAATGTCAAGCAAGAAAAAATTTCGAAATTCTTCAAACCACTGTCTAAGACTGAAGATAGAAGTTAATCAATAACTTCAATTAATTGTTTTTTCTTTATATATTTGTTATTCATTTTGTTACCCAAGAACGTATCCCTTATAGTTCATTATAAAATACCATTTCATATTCACGGTTTCTGTATTTCACGGCGACACATTTAGAGAACGTATCCCTCGCGAATAATGAGCTTTTACTGTACATAATTTGATTTACAACTGTATAACCTACGTTCTGTTTATAATTAACTCAAAATAACACCACAAACTCATCTTATTCTTTATATTAAGTATTCCTACCTTTTACATCTACCTATATATCATTTGGATACTAAGCCAATTGAAGAAAATTCGCGACTTTCCTCTTTTATGGAGATAACAGAAAAAAAGGAAGTCTTTAACTGTATTCCGTATTCAAAAAATATGTGCCAAAGGCGCGGATTTTTGGTTAAGTGAACTTTTTTGTAATTGTAATAACTTTGTGTAATTAACTCAAAATACCACCACAAGAACTCATCTTATTCTTTATATTAAGTATTCCTACCTTTTACATCTACCTATATATCATTTGGATACTAAGCTAATTGAAGAAAATTCGCGACTTTTTCTTTTATGGAGATAACAGAAAAAAAGGAAGTCTTTAACTGTATTCCGCATTCAAAAAATATGTGCCAAAGGCGCGGATATTTGGTTAAGTGAACTTTTTTGTAATTGTAATAATTTTGTTTAATTAACTCAAAATACCGCCACAAGAACACATCTTATTCTTTATATTAAGTATTCCTACCTTTTACATCTACCTATATATTATTTGGATACTAAGCTAATTGATGAAAATTCGCGACTTTTCTCTTTTATGGAGATAACAGAAAAAAGGAAGTCTTTATCTGTATTTCGCTTTCAAAAAATATGTGCCAAAGGCGCGGATTTTTGGTTAAGTGAACTTTTTTGTAATTGTAATAATTTTGTATATTTAACTCAAAATACCACCACAAGAACTCATCTTATGCTTTATATTAAGTATTCCTACCTTTTACGTCTACCTATATATAATTTAGATACTAAGCTGATTGATGAAAATTCGCGACTTTTCTCTTTCATGGAGATAACAGAAAAAAAGGAAGTCTTTAACTGTATTCCGCATTCAAAAAATATGTGCCAAAGGCGCGGATTTTTGGTTAAGTGAACTTTTTTGTAGCAGATTGTCGCTTCTGAGACTGTAGACCAATTTGCAATTCAAATATACATATTTTTTATTTTTCATGGAAGTTACTTTCGGCTTTTGGTACCGTAATACCTTGAATGAATTTTATTTTATTTTTCAATTGAGATTTACGACTTCTGACATTTATTATTAAGAAGGTTTCAGATAACGTTTCTGCTTTGTTGCAGAGAGGACTACTGAGACATACCAATATTTATAGTAGATATAGATCTCAATTAGAACGATCTTTACTTATCTGCAGATTGGATGAAATTTGTTTTATATCAAGGGTGAAGGTCATTTCTAATTCGGATCTTAGATTAATACGACATCGTAAAATATATAAATCCATAACCCAGGTTAATCCTGGGTATTATCTATCTTCGTTTGAATTTTCAGCAAAATCGGTTCGGTAGTTGCGGCGTTAAAGTGTAACAAACATCCATACAAACTTCACGTTCACAATATTAGTAGGATTATATTTCTCACTACCTTCATCCTAGAAACGAGAATTTTAAATAAGTTTTATGCCTTTGATATTATATACTTAAACGATTTCATTAAATAATGTCATCTTGAAAAGCGCGCAGAAGCTGCGTTGAGAACAATGATTCCGTAGTTTATCGTGAAACATTGTTACAGAGTTTCAAACGTCTTTGTAAATGCTTTTAAAGTCTTCTTATGAACTGAGGAAGCGTGTAATGAAACGCTGTGTTTAAAAGATGTTTTGCAACTGGAGGTTATGTCATCAAAAGCTGATATTTACAGGCTTTTATTTAATTTTTCCTGTTCGTTATCTTATGATTATCAAATCATGCGATTCCTTTTGGCCTTCCGATTGAGCTGAATTTTGCATGCATCTGTATTACGAGTATATAATTTATCGCTACTTGTTTTCGAATGAGTTATACTTGGAGTATCTCTGCGTGATCGAATCAGAAATGAGCAGATCCGCTGAAGAACCAAAGTCATAGACATAGCTCAACGAATCGCAAAACTGAAGTGGCAATGGGCGGGGCCCATAGTTCGAAGAGCCGATGGACGTTAGGTTCTGAGGTGCTAGAATGTTAACCCTTCACCAGGTGGAGTAACGACATCAAGCGAGTCGCAGGGATTCGCTGCAGACGGCTCAGGATCGTGATGTTTGGAAGTCAATACAAAAAGCGTATGTCCTGCATTGGACGTCAATCGGCTGATATGATGATGATGATGATTACAAACACTTGATTATTACTCTCTTGTTACACTTGGATAGTATTTGAGAATGAATATATGAGTTCTATAACGCAATTCATTCACAAACCAGTAGCAAATTAACTCACGATGGTTGTTCACGCTTTTTCAATAGCCGATAATCGTCGTTATCTGATAATATAACGAAGTTAAGGACCGTCGCTAACGCGTAGCACGGTGCGCTCGTTCAACAATATAGCTTCGTTCTCCGTGATTGCCGCGAGGAAATTGAGCATGGCTGCCAGCTCCGCCACACAATGACACAGAAAGCTCAATTTTCTCAACATTAAACTTGTGTGTTACCGTAACTACATTTACGGTAACACACAATGGGATTTTGCAGCTCCATTATATCTTGAATTTACTAGGCGTTTCATGCTCACCATTCTATAATTACCAGCCTATTTTAACGGTCTACCAGAGGATCTAGCCTCCTTAATATGAGATGAGATATGGACCTTAAACTCACTATGTTGCTCTAATTGGCAATGTTAAATTATTATGTGTGACAATGTTAAATTATTTACTACTTCAATCAAATTTTAATGATAATGACCGACACTGACGGCTTAAAGTGCTCTCTGAGGCACACGAGTTGTATGTACAGTGTACCTACCACCAACCATTTTTACTGAAAATTTCTTGGAAGAAAGAAAGACCCAGGGACCTTGACCCTCGTGATCCGAAACTACATAAGGTAACAACTGGATATACGAGGTGCCATACATTACAATTCGCAGTATTGACGATTGCTTTGATTGATTTGAGACATTTTAACTTTTTTTTTATTCTTTACAAGTTAGCCCTTGACTACAATATCATCTGGTGGTAAATGATGATGCAGTCTAAGATGGAAGCGGGCTAACTTGTTAGGGGGAGGATGAAAATCCACACACATTTCTACACGACATCGTACTGGAATTCTAAATTGCTTGGCGGTACGTCTTTGCCGGTGGGGTGGTAATTAGCCACAGCCGAAGCCTCCCACCAGCCAGATCTGGACCAATTATCCGCGTGGCGCAGTGGGTAGTGACCCTGCTTTCTGCAACAACGACCGTGGGTTCGATTCCCACAACTGGAAAATATTTGTGTGATGAGCATGGGTTTTTTTCAGTGTCTGTGTGTATTTATACATAAGTATTTATATGTAGTATATAAATGTATATGAATATTATAATATCAACTATCTTAGTACCCATACCCCACACAAGCTACTCTGCTTACTTTGGGGCTAGGTAGTGATGTGTATTGTTTAAGTATATTTATTTTTATTTTTTTTTTAATTAAGAAAATCTCAATCGGCCCAGTCGGAAATCGAACCCAGGACCTCCGTTTTGTAAATCCACCGCACATACCACTGCGCCACGGGGGCCGTCGAAAAGGTAGGTAGGTTTCAAGTTAAGGTAGTGATGACTATTTTACTTGACCCTCACGGTGTTTTATCATCTAAAATTCTTGCCAGAAATCCAGATGGTAATGAAGGAATGAATATTTGGGCAACATACGACGTTTGAAACAGCGGACGCGAAGCGAATGAGTTCATTTAAAAACCCATTCATTTAAATGTCGGAAGAAAATTCTTGGATTTTACACCACGAGCGTCAAATACAAGGCCATTATTGTGATGGAATTGTTATGCGAAAACTTGACATATACCATTGAATTAGTATGCACAGGTTATGGCACCAATTGTTTTTTTTCTACAAAACTCACTTTTTAAGTTATTATGTACTAGTATAGTAAAGTGGTAAAGTTTGTGAGGTTGTATGGGTAATCTCTAGATCTACGAAACCTATTTTGAAAATTCTTTTACCCATAGAAAGGTTATCTTCACCGAGTACCATAGGCATATTTTATATTTTAAATTCACGGGCGAAACAACGGGGAATATGCTGGTAAAAGAATTATAAGTGAATTTACGGCAAAAACGGACTTTGATTCCGGAAATGCGTTTAAAATTTTTCGCTAATAATTCGATTAATATTCGTTGGCGCAAGTGGCCTTTGATGTCGGTTCAATTGAAAGAATAATTAACTTTTTGTGTATTATTGACTTTACTTTCGTTTGATATAGTATTATTTTTGAAAACTTTATTTAGCTACACTAGAACAATTGTAATGCTCAAACTTTCCTCATTTTAAAGAGCTGTAAGTCTGTCAGCCCATAATTTCGTACGTACATATTTGCTTATAATTTCTACAGAATAAGAAATTATGTACCCTGTCACCAGACATTAAGCTTCTGATCAACTGGGGACTTAATTTCTTATATTCCGAAGAAAGTATAAAAACTATAGACTTATATACTAATTCTTGGACCCTTGAAACTTGCTACTTACCACCACCACCAGAGTTCAAAGTTGCCTACCACACTTACCCATGGTAGAAGAAGAGAAGAGCCTATCACATGCTCTCGCTCTACACAACCTCTCATCAAATCTGGTTATTAGAATTTTACAAAAAGAAATTACTGCCTCCATCTTAGACCATCTAGGGTTTATTTGTGTGACCGCGACCGAGACGGTGAGATCTTTTTATTAATTTCCGGTAATGTCTGGTTGACACGTGTTTCGTAGAGAAAACTCTGATCATCATTATCATCTGATAGTGATAATTACGGGGTTATACGTGGTCACACTTAGCCCACATAAAAGGAGAGTGTAATGACCCCACCATAAAAGGAATAGGCTGTTGATGATCAAATGACGTGAATTACAAAACAAAAGTTACAGCATTCAATACACGTGTCAGATTTAGTTTTATTAGTCAGCCGGTGATCAATTAATGGAACTCTTGTTAGTTACTCGACTGGAGACGTAATATGAATCCACTAATCTAACTCCGGATAATTGCATTGTGTGCGATCGTAATTCTCTATCTAATCTTTTCTACTTTCTCGCGTTTCTTTTGTTTTTTTTCCGAAGTTTAAACATACGTGTTTTATTTCATTTACTGGTATCTCATTTATGTTTACAGTTGATAGATGAGAAGTATTTTCTTTGTAAAATGTGTGTGCTTTCTTTGTTATATAAAGTAGTGATCACGTCTTCGTATGCATGAAAATCAGATGTTGTAATTTTAACCAGCCGTCCATCCCTTGTATATTTTATATTATAATTATATTACCAATATTAACAAAGCCATCCGCTGCGTCTATCTATCTATCGTTAAACCCAAAGACTGTCATGCAGTATTCACGAATAGATAGAGTCATCATCATCATCATATCAGCCGATGGACGTCCACTTCAGGACATAGGCCTTTTTTAGAGACTTCCAAATACCACGATACTACGAGCCACCTGCATCCAGCGAATCCCTGCGACTCGCTTGATGTCGTCAGTCCAGCTGGTGGGGGGTCGACCAACACTGCGCTAACTAGTGCGGGGTCGCCATTCCAGCACTTTGGGACCCCAACGTCCATCGGCACTTCGAACTAGAATACATAAAGTAATTTCACGAAAACTTCATTATCGCTTTAGCGCATAATATATAGTACAATTATCCCTGCAATACGAACGCACCGCTCCGGCGCCACAGCAGTCGAATACTAAATGCCTTAATTAAAAGAACCCTAAAATAATACTACTCGTGAATAGCCTAATTAAAATATCGTGCTTCTTTTTTAAAGTTGTACAACCACATCTTTCTATTTTAAAAGACTTAAATAATGTTATAAACCTAAAGTTAAAGTATAGTCATGAATAGGCTAATTAAAATTATTGTATTTCTTTTAAGAGTTCCGAAGGAACACTTTAAAAAAGAAACCCTTATTTTAAGTTACCCAGACACTTCTATTAGTCTGTTACCGAAATAATGTTAGCTACCTTCAGAAAATGTTACCTATAAAAACTGCAACAATTCGATAAATTTAACACTTTATATTACATAGAACGACGAAAGATTGGTAGGAAATGAGAATTTTCACTACAAAGGCGGTCCGAAGCACTTCAACGCTTTTGAAAGCTATCGGCAATTCAGTCGATTTTCACACCGTCGCGTCGATAGCTAGTGAGCTGGAGGCGATATAAATATAGAAAGATATAGATGTCTTTTGTCTCGTCATATCTGTATAGATATGTTTTATTTAGATTAAACGATAGATAAGAGACACCGGGGCCTCATATTTTTTATGGACTTAATAATGATGTTAAATTAATATAATATAATAAAGGAAATGCAACGATTTCATAATAATTCATGATTCATTCCGATCATGAGTAGCGGACGCTTGCAACTTAGTGCACGTAAAATCCAGTTTTTCGCATATTACCCGTGCACCATAAATTATTCTGGGATATAAAGTTGCCTATTTGCTGCTGTATAACTTCCTGTATCTATCAGTGAAAGTCCCTTTAAAATCGGTTCACCCGTTCCAAAGATTTGCCTGGACAAACATGCAGACAGATAAAAATAAAAATAAAACTTTTTGTGTTTTGGTCTTGTGTAAATAAGCTCCTGATAAAATAAACAGTTAAATTTTATTTATATGTATTAATAGCGATTGGTAAAAGCTGAGTGAAGTTGATTAAATATAAAGACAGTCAAAGAAAGAAAAAAAAGCTTGGAGGCAATTGGATCGACTTTCATATTCACACAAGAAGTAGAAATAATTATTTTATGTAATTTCATTAAATATTGTATAGAGTGATGATTTCCTGAGGAATGAGGAGATCCGCAGATGAATCAAAGTCACTGACATAGTTTAGCGAAGCTGAAGTGGCAATGGACAGGCCACATTGTTCGAAGAGCCGATGGACGTTGGGGTCCCAAGGTGATGGAATGACAACCCCGCACCAGAAAGCGCAGTGTCAGTAGACCACCCACTAGTTGGACCGAGGATATCAAGCGGGTTGCAGGGAGTCGATGGATGCTGACGGCTCGAGACCGTTGTGCTTGGAGGCCCATGCAAGAGGCCTATATCCAGCAGTGGACGTCTGTAACGGCTAATAATGATGATGATGATGATGACTATACTTGTACAATGTATTCTGTTGTACTATAATGTCAACCCCCGCTAACATCTGACGGTCCCATTTCGGAGCCTAGGGAAATTACATGATCAGAAAAAAAAATGTTGAGTTTCTTGCAAACTCTTCTCCGCAGTACCTGCCCCTATAGTCAAGTGGCACGATGATTCTCTTTCTACGATCGCAAACGCTTCGAAAACTAGAAAAATGTATGGAAATGACAGATCTTGATCACGTGACCTGTCGATAGCTAATGTCATTCCCATACATTTTTCTAGTTTTCGAAGCGTTTGCGATCGTAGAAAGAGAATCGTCGTGCCACTTGGCTACAACGGCTGCTTACTAAACTGGTGTTAGACTCTAGAAAAAGTCAAACTTGACTACATTTCATAAGTTCTTGTAAACTGAACTTGAAATAAACGTATTTTGGATTTTTAATCAGAATTGTTTGAAAATCGTTTTCACCAGCTTTTCCAATGCATTGTATTCTGTAACACGCCAATTTAGGTTGAAGAGCAAAATTCGCACGTCCCCGTTAGGTGCATCCGCAGCGGATATTCGCAAATTGGCCAGTATATGAAACTGGCTTTGTTTTACACTGTAATAGACCAGGCGCTGTGAGGATTTGAGTATGCATAAATTGAGGACCACATTCTGTTTACCTCTTATTATTTTTATTTTCAAAACGTCAAGTATTTTATGACCTTCTTTGTAGTATGAGCTTGTGTCGTGCCAAGTTTCAGTTAAATTCATCTAGAAGTTTCGGAGTGATATACTTTTTAAAAATGCATGTTATTAACTTACTTGTGTTTTTTTTAATAAATTGGCTATTAGTGTGATAATTTTATGATAAAAAATTGAATATTCTTAATAAGACAACCTATAAAACTGATACAAATCATTTGTTCAGTCCATATACTCGACAACAAAAGGGGTAGTGTAACATAACAAAATAATGGACCAACAAATCTCCTGGCAATATGCAGAATGGTAATTTTCGTGCTGACCAAAACTGTATACAGAATATGGTTTTTGCATACTCACATCCTCACAGCGCCTGGTCTATAACCTGATATTGAGAGCTTGTTACGTTTACTGGCAGTTAATTAACTGTTCGATACAAGTACACTAACAGTACACTATTCGGAATTATCTCCGAGGCTTTTTGGTCAATAATAATTTCAAAGCCGTCATTATCAGCCTATTTTAGCTAGACCAGGGCATAAGGGGATTTGGATATCAGACCTAGATTACACTCCAATGCGGCTGCCGGCGTAGAGTTACGTGTTTAATATCTGACTAGCTATAATAATCATTTAAATCAATTCATGATTGGCAATGGGCGGGGCACGTAGTTCAAAGAGCCGACGGATGTTGTGGTCCCAAGGTGTTGAAATGGTGATCCCGCACTATAAAGCGCAGTGTTGGTCCACGAGGTAAACCGACGACATCAAGCGAGTTGCTAGATGCAGGCGGTTCAGGATCGTGACGTTTGGAAGTTCCTACAAAAGGCCCATGTCCTGTAGTGGACATCCACCGGCCGATATGATGAGGATGATATTATTGATCTGTAACTAAGAGGAGACGTAATTTTAAATTCCCTGACGACCACTTTAAAGTGTTAATGATAATGACTGGCGCCGACATGCTCTTCAAGTCACGGCTTTGTGACAGTGCCAACGCCCTTACTCCGGAATGAATAAATAATTTATCCCAGGTGTTGGAAGGGCAAAAGAAAGAAACTCTTCACAGGTTGATCAACAATTCGAAAACTCATGATTTAATGTCACATAACTAACCACTGATCAACAAGCCGTTAATATAATTATAATAATTAATGTTAATTTTAGACGAGGCTCTGTGAGGTATTGAGTATGCATACATCGAGTACCGCATTCTGTTTACAGTTTTTAACTCAGAAAAGCATACAGATTACTATTCTGCATATTGTTATTTCATAAATGAACTGAACGAATGGTTTATGTTAGTTTAATTGCTTGTTTCATTAGGATTATCCCATTTTTTATCATGACATTATCATCCTAATTATCAATCTATAGGTTATTTTAAAATTGTGTTTTTAGCAAGAAATTAAAAACAAGCATATTTTTCAAATATTTAGGAACTACTAAATGAATTTCAATGAAACTTGGTACAATTTAAGCAAACACTACGAAGAAGGTAAGATACTTTATGTCCAGAATAAAAAATAGAAGGAGTGAAATAGGGTTAACCCCTATTTATTAAATTTTGCGGAAAATCCTTATTTTATATGTTTACTTTTTCGTAGTATAAAGTCGAATCGTGAAAACTTTCAGTTGAATTCATCCAACAGTTTCGGAGTGAATCATTTTTTTTCAAAAACTGCTTGTTTTATTTTTTTATTAAAAACCCAATTATAAGACAGCCAATAGATTTGGCTATTAGTGTGATAAATTAGTGTTTAACATTCTTGTGTATTTTTTAATATATAAGCTATTTTTATAGTGTAGTAATTTCATGATGAAAAATTGGATATTCTTAACAAAACAAACAATAAAACTGATACAAAGCATTTGTTCAGTCCATATCCTCGAAACCAAAGGGGGTATAACAAAAGAATGAACCTACTGGCAACAATCAGAATCGTAATCTGCATGGTCATCGGAGTTCAAAACTGTAAACAAGATGCGATCTTCAAATTATGCACTCTCAATACCTCACACCACCTGGTCTATTTAGTGTTTTATGTCATGTTAAGTTATTAAATGTAAATGTGTCATGTTAAGTTATTAAAAATATGATTAAATTTTTATTGTCATTTAATCATGTCATGTCAAGTTTTTACCGTCAATTATTGCAGGACACTTAAGTAAAAACACAAATCTAACGATATCTCAATTATATAAGTTAGTGATTTGGTAGATAGTTTTGATCTAATAAAGATTAATTATTATACAATATAAAAATATTATACAAGCATATGATTCGGAATTAGAAATACATTTGTTATTTGTACCTATATATTTGTGTATTTACAATGTTACACTAATCAACCGCCTGAATTTCAGCCACTAACGATCAAGTAAGCTCACATGCCTGTAGCGCGGCTTGAAAGCCGATAAAACTTATCGAGTGTTGGTCGCGACGTACATGACATCATGCTGATTGCGACCAACACACGATCTGTTTTCCTATTACTTGATCGTCAGTGGCTGACTGAAGAGATACGCAGCAAACTCACTTTGAGAGGGACCTACTTATGAAGTTTAGAAGCAACTATGCTAAATCTTCGGGAAATCTCTCCAAACTACGCCAGACTTAAAGGCGTAACCCGTATCAATTTAACTGTATGATTTTAGATTATAAACTTTGCCATTACGACCGATTATAATTAAATGGGCCAGCATGGTAGACTACTGGCCTAACCCTTCCCATTCTGAGGGCAGACTCGTGATCAGCAGTGAGCCAAATATGGGTTGATAATAAATGTATGAAATTTTTTCGATATATTTTCTACTGCTAAACTATGTCTGATAGGAAAACCTTCCACAATGTAACAGAGACTTAAAGATATTGTAGGTATATACCGTCTAAGGAGCTCTTTAGAAAAAGGCTTGTCCCAAAAAGTGCCATTGCCGTGCTAATTTCTACCGTCGCGTCGTCGTGAGTATAGTCAGGGTTCCGTAGAACATTTTGTATAACTGATTACTATCAAGGTAATTTTTCATCAGTAGCTTAATTTTGGTGAAACGATCTACTTTTTTATTTACGAAAATTCTCGATTCTAAATTCGAACTGTAAAAAAAACATCTGATTAGTAACAACTTTTGATACACTACCCTCGTCCCAACTTGTATCAATAATAACGTAACTAAAAGTTGCTGTTTTTTTTTACTGTTGCATAATTAATAGTTATAAAATAAAACACTTACAATGTCCTACAAATTGCGTGGTACATTATATCGTTCCGACGCTCAGAAATTTTTATTTCCTGGTAACTCAGTTCGTAAATAAAAAACCAGAATCAAGAATTTTCGTAAATAAAAAAGTTGATCGTCTCACCAATATGAAGCTACTCACGAAAAATTAACTACTTAATAATCAGTTGTAAAAAATATTCTACGGATCCTGGACTATTATTACCACCTAAAATGATATAGAACAAAGTAGCGCAGTCCTGCAATGTGGTGGCTTTAACTATAGGCGGGATGATTGATTGATGGCTTCCATTAAATATCCAGTGGACTAGTTATAAACGGTAGTTATTTCATTGGCGGTGAAATAAATGTAGATTCTTTCTACCGAAAAATTGTGTAACGTCGTTATTTATTTCGAGTCCAAACAATAGGTTTTGACTGTACCTTCCCAAATTGGATCATTTATTTCTCGTCTGAACATCCCCCTTTTAATGTAGAACATTAGAAGTCATTTAAATTATATATCCAATTTTCTTTTATATGGGCAAGCTTTTCTAACAAAGGCTATTTAGGCTGATTTTAGAGAATTTGTTTGTAGGTATACGAGTTCAGGGACAATTCGAATACAAGCATATTTTTTTTCTTTTATTTCATTCATAACTATTCAAGTAATTCAAATATCTACCATAATAATTGATTATTCACATAAACCTTTTACGACTTCACAGGCTGTAAAAATGTAGTTCGGTTTACACATTTGATCGGGGTCTTCACCCCCAAACTAAATCAGAATGATAAGGGTGAAGGTACGAGCGACAAGAAAAACACTAGCCAAAAACACCCTCGATTTCAGCCGCGTAGTTCTGCGAATCTGCTCATCGATGTAGAACTCCTGGCCTATTTACTATTTTCGTCTTTATTGTCAACCTATTAAAATAAACATCAAATCAATTGAGAAAATTGTGTGATATCCACCAGTAAGCATCGGATGACATTTTTATATAGAATCTCAATTTCGTGTATGTCAACTTGCGTACGTCAAAGATAGCGAATTAGCCTGCTGGTGAAAGGATAACAATATGTAAACAGACAGACTTACCTTCGCGTTTACAAGTATAATATTCGTATGGGTTTATTGATATAACTAGCGAACGCAACTTCGTCCGCGTGGAATTCAGTTTTTCACAAATCCCGCGGGAACCATGGGTTTTTCCGGGATGAGAGTAGCCTATGTGTTAACCCAGAGTAAAATCTATTTTCATTCCAAATTTCAGCCAAATCGCCACAAAATTGACTAAGTTTCACACAAACTTTCATCCCCTATTTTATCCCCTTGGGGGTATCTACCTGCATGCCAAATTTCAGTCCGATCCGTCCAGTGGTTTGAGCTGCGCGTTGATAGATCACTATGTCAGTCAGTCACCTTTGGAGTTTATATTTGGATATTTTGTTCTCAGACCCAGGACCTGAACAAGAAGGAGAAGACAGCGATGACGACGATGACGATAATGCTGACGACGAATGCTGTATCGAGCTTCTGCCTGACCCCATACGCGGTTTGTGCAAAGCACAACCATTTGAAGACGTTCATGTACGTATACAAATATTTTATAATGATGATAATATTATCAACCTTGAGCTCGAGTCTCCTCTCAGAGTGAGAGGGGTTAGGCCAATAGTTCACCACGCTAGCCCAATGCGGATTGGCAGACTTTACACACGCAGAGAATTAAGAAAATTATCTGGTATGCAGGTTTCCTCACGATGTTATACCTTCACCGTTTGATACACGTGATATTTAATTCCTTAAAATGCACACAACTGAAAAGTTGGAGGTGCATGCTCCGGATCGGATTAAAACCCACACCCTCCGGAATCGGAGGCAGAGGTCATATCCACTGGGCTATCACGGCTCTTAAATATTTTAAAATCTAAAATAACAATAAAGTTTATTTGGAACCAATAGAACAATATACGTAAACTATGGAAACAAAGCTCCTATATATGTTAAATAATTGTGTTGTAGTGATCATCGGCCTCCCTGAAAAATATGTTACATAAAAGAAACACTTTAATAAAGAATATTACATACATACATATATACACATACAAAATATGCGCGGTCTTGCAGTCGGGAAAAAAACTAAAGTGGCTAAAAGTTTGGCTACGTCGTAATTATAATGATGCGAAGGAATACATTTTAGGATATATTTACAAAAGATATATTATTATTATTATAGAACACATTTCACTGAACATTTTTAATTAATTTTCAAAGAAATTAATATATCCAGACAAAGAATATATCCAGAGTTAAGGGACCGGCAAAGAATATATCCAGAGTTAAGGGAAATATTCCTCAACATCCTGTATATTAAGGTAAAAAATAAAATCGAGTGTCTCCTGACACACCTTCGTGAATATAGTAGTGTAGGATGACATTGCCCAGTTGACATTGTGATTTTTGTTAACGACTGGCTTTACGGAATACGAAAAATGCGATTGTTATTTATATTAGGTAGCTAACGTACGTCCAAATAATAAATAAATACGTTAAAGTTAGTGAATTTAGTTTTCACATAGCAAAATCAACACGGACTGAAAGTTACAGGGTTACTGGTGCTCCGGCTCAGTATACAACATAAGAAGCATATTTTAATTTTAAATGCGATTTCGATTTTGTCCGTCGGATACGAAAATAAACTTCGTATAAACATAGTCTCGGTGGCCGTTGAATATAAAATTGGTATCGGTTTTTTGTACTGCATATATTGGTTTTGTTGTCTCAGTTCTATAACTTAGTGACATACCTTGTGCTCGTATTCCGGTTGTTATCGATAGCCGCGTGGCGCAGTGGGCAGTAATCCTGCTTTCTACATCCACTGCCTTGGGTCCAATTCCTACGACTGGAAAACGTTTGTGTGATGAGCATGGCTTTTTTCTACAGTCTGGGTGCATTTATACATTATTATAAGTTATTTATATCATCAACATTAACCCACACTCGGCTCACTGCTGTGCGCAAGTCTCCTCTTGGAATGAGAGGGGTTAGGCCAACACCACGCTGGAACTGAATTCGCGGATTGGCAGACTTCACACACGTAGAGAATTGAGAAAATTCTCTGGTATGCAGGTTTCCTCACGATGGTTTCCTTTTTTTTATTTATTTACACTAAACACTTCTGAAGAGTCAATTCT
This sequence comes from Bicyclus anynana, assembly GCF_947172395.1. Classification (NCBI taxonomy): domain Eukaryota; kingdom Metazoa; phylum Arthropoda; class Insecta; order Lepidoptera; family Nymphalidae; genus Bicyclus; species Bicyclus anynana. The sequence continues at coordinate 9,920,992 of NC_069110.1, read as the reverse complement.
GTTGTTTGATAGTCTTCTGCTGGTTGGAAGGACATAACCTTCTAATAGAAAGAATAAAAGAGAACCAGAAAGAAAATCCGCTGTTAATGTTAAAAAAAAATCATCTCAGAAAATATGTTACGGCTAAGTTTTGGATTAAACTCCTATAGTTCGAAGGTTAACAAGGCCGGACTTAAAACACAAAGCCTATGGGTTAGATGCTAGTTTCTCGCTTTTCACTTAGCTTGAAAGTAACGGAAGATATTGGCAATATTTAAAAGAAGATAAGTAATTTTCCTTAACAAAAAATAGTTAATTTTCGAATAATTTAAATTTCTTTTTTGAGTGGCAAATGCCTACAATCTTATGATTGTACTTTGTACAATCATATTTAGAACTATGTTACAATACAGTACACATGCAAATTACGCTGAGCCGATCGTGTCGCAGATACAGGGACATATAAAAGTCAAATAAGACATGAAAAAGACACAGTAGCTTATTTGCTGAAACGTTAGGGAGCACGCGTCCGCCGGCACTGTTCCCCGAGTGTAACTTTACTTGTGATAGCTCCGATGACATTTACAGTCGTGCTATAATTTCAGTGTAAAAGTGATTATTTAATTGTTTTTATAATTACTCACGAATCAATCTTTTAGTTATTTAATCTTGGTTTTCTCTTTTTTTTTTCTTTTCACTATCCCGGATATTAATACATTAATTCCTTCATCTAAAGGTTGTCTGGCTGATATTGCTATAAGCAGACCACCTTAACACATACTTGATTATTATGTTTTCTTCTATTTTCTTTGGTATTGTTTTTAAAAAAATATTATTAAAATATATTATGACCATCAATTTATGATGATCCGTTTTAAAGCCAACTTGTTTTAAAAAAAAAACTAATCTCAATAATATTTTCTATTGAAAACGTAAAGTAATAAAACCAATATATTTTTTACAAAGAAAGCATTTGCTAATGAATAAATTGAAAGCTCTCAAAGCACTGAATAATAACGTGAGGAATTATAAAAACGGGGCATTAAAGTAATCCTTTGTGTATGCGCGCTCGTGATGAAATTTTAATTCATTAAATTAGAAAATGGCGGACCGAAGGCCAATAGTTCCGTTATCTCCAAAGCCTTCGATGACTATGAAGAATCAGGTAAATTCCTTTCTTTTTCTTGACATTTTCACATAACTTTTATGCGATAACAAGTACATCTCACTTTTTGAATTAGTACGATAACAGCTTTATTTAAGGTTTTGTTTTAAAATTGTATCACGCACAAACACAAAAAGAATTCATTGTTGGAATTAAATTACCTTGTCGTTAGGAAAAAGGTAGGATTACAGTTTTTTCCGACACTGTCAGCACACAGCTTATCGCGTGTTGAAAGACTCTTTTTCAGCTATCTTCGGTAATACTCGGTTATTATTTAATGTTTATATCGAAATTTAAAAAAAAATCCTTAGTAAAATAAGTGTACAGTTCTAACATGTATTTGGATCTTTGTATGTATGTTACGGTGGATTCTTTGAACTCAATTTTGAAGTCGGTTTCTTTAACCGATTGAGCTGAAATTTTGTATACACGTTAAGTTTGAATGACAATGCACGATAAGGTACATGACGTCATTCTAAATCCAACACGGCGGACCACCCACGATGGCGGAATAGTTATTTTAATGCATTTCTACAATATGGGTATCAAATGAAAGGGCTTAATAAGAGTAACTTGAAACTATGAACAGACTCAGAGACCTAACCAGCGATAACTAAAAAATTAAAAAATTATTAAAAGCAAAAGAATTTTTAAAAAAAAAAAGCTTTTATTTAAATGCTCTAAGAAGAAGAAAAAAACATTTTTTTCTTTAAAAAATTTAACTATGACCTTATAACTTCATGACATACAATTAATATGATAATAAAAGCTTGTCGCTAATTATATAAATTGATCTGGTAACTTTATTATGTTTTCAATTTCAACTTAATTATGTACTTACTACTTACTAGGTAATTTAATCTCGTGACAAGCTTTTGTTATCAATGTAAATTGTATATAATGGGGTTATAAGTAGATAGTTGTAATTATTAAAGAAAAAAATATTTTCTTCTTCTTAGAGCGTATATGAAAGCTTTTTTTTACTTTTAATTAATTCTATGTTAAAATAGCTATCCTTAAAACACAGGTTTTTGTCATCGCAGACTTTTTTATAGATATATAAAAGAGGTATATCCTATCTTATAATTTTTATTTACGTAAGTGTATATACAAACGAATTATTAGCAAACGAATGAAAGAAGGATATAAAAGTCATTCTCCATGTTATAATATAGCTTTGAAATTTAATAAAAATCGGTCAGTGTAGAGTTACTGTGGCCTTTATCTGGTATTTATAATAACGAATATTTTACAAAATTTATAAAACCCAATGTTATATATTTCAAAAGCAGAACAATGTAATAACATGAAAATCCTATCGCAGCTATTCCTGTTGTAGACATTTTACGTAGAAATTTCGATAACAAAGGCTCGCAAAGGTATTCAGACATAATATTTTTAAACCCCAGGTTGGCCAACAAATTAAATCCTACCTACTGTTTTGTAATATTAACCGCAAAATATTTAACTTCAAAGGGTTGACTTTTATAAACAAAGCGAAGAAACCTGCTGTAGACAAATTAAAACTGTTTCGTTTTTAAATTGAGTCTTGTATCGAGTGAGAGAGTTAAATATCTTATGCCCTCTAATTAATATTAGGTAGTTCAGTGAGGCTTTCGTTGTGTTTGTTTCTCACGAATCAGTCGTTTCACTGTCATTATCAACATCATTCATCCCACATTCGGCTCACTGTTGAGCTCGAATCTTCTCTCAGAGTGAGAGACTTCACATACGTTGATAATTAAGAAAAACTCAGGTATGCAGGTTTCCTCACGATGTTTTTCCTTCACTCTATAAGAGCAAAATTGGAAATTTATAAAGTGGAAGGTGTCCGGTAATAATGATCTTTTCTTTCTTCTAAGAAATTTTATTTAAAATTCTCAGCCAGAAGTTGGGAAGTTTGAGAAGTGTCGCCCGGTCACTTTTTAACATTAACATCATTAAAATAGGTATCGAAGAATACTTCTAATATTATAAACGCGAAAGTTTGTATGGATTTATGTTTGGATGTTTGTATCTTTTTAACGCCGCAAATACTGAACTGCTTTAGCTTTTAGCTGAAATTTGGAATGGAAATAGATTTTACTCTAGATTAATACATCTACTTTCCTTCCCTGAGAAATCCATGGTTCCCGAGGGATTTTTTAAAAAACTAAATTTCATGCGGACGAAGTCGCGGGCACCCGCTAATTGAACATAATCACACTAAGCTAACAAACTCAAATTGGAGTGGCGCGGTGGGTCTAAGCTCCAAATCTCCTTTCCTACAAAGAAGAATCCCAGAAGGTGTACCCAGTCGTGGGTCTTAAGTAGGCTGATAATGAGGATGACTAATGAAATGAATTAATACATCCATCCTAAATCACTTGATACAACTAATAACGAAAATATTACTACCCCACGGTTTCCCCCGCGTAGTTCCCGTTCCAGTAAGAATACGACGAAAAATATAGCCTATGACACTCACAAATAACGTGGCTTTCTATTGGTAAAAGAATTTTCTAAATCGGTTCAGTAGATCCAGATATTAAAACACCACAAACTTTACCTTTTTATAGTATTATAGCGGACCCTGTCAAGGTTCGCTTTGACTTATGTGCACTTCTTCCCTACCTTACCCTTAACTCTACACAATTTTTAGGGAAATTTTTACACTTTGGGTTACATTATTAATGTTTCTAGAAAGAAAATTTTTTTTTTAAAATAATATGGCCTATAGCACTCGTGAATAGTGTAGCATCCCTACAGTGAAAGAATTTTTCAAATCGGTTTAGTAGTTTTAGAGCCTATTTAATGCAAACAAACAAACATACAATCAAATCTTTCCTCTGTACAATATTACGGGTGGTATCGCCATCTTTACCTTCTCAGTAATGAATAAACTATATCTACCTTAAAACATTGCAACATTCATACAATTAGTTGCAGTAGTCAGCGAAATTAGAGCCATTGTGATGATAAGAAGTAAATTGATTCCAATGTTTATGTAGGTAGGTTACTTAGTTCGAAGAATTGAGGAGTTTTTAAGTCTAGTAACAAATAAAATTATTTATATATGTAAGATACCACCCTGGCAGTATAAATAAATAAATAAATATTAATCATAATATTTATTATTATATAAAACATAAATAGCAAATGTACCTATCATGTCGATTCACAATTAACAAAAGGTCTTACTAAATAAAGGTTCCTTGCTTTAATTACGTTATGTCCTGAAAATGAGCACATTCCAGGAGGCAATTTTTATGACTTGTAATGAATTTTCGTGTAAAAACTCATGTGTTTTTAAGTAATTTCAAGTACACATGTAATACTTGAAAAACTCACACATTATATTTTTACACTAAATTTTATTATGTTTTAATTATCGCCTCCAGGAAAAGTAGTCAATTTCAAGATATCACGTTATTGAAACAAAGAGACTATAATATTATAAACATTATTACACCGAAAGATTAGAAGTAAAAGACAAATGTTATCGATTAAAATATAATAGATTAAAATATTTAAGTATTACATCGCTGGCAAAAGTAAAATGTCCTTATGTGTCAGTGTTAGAGGGTATATTCATAAGGGTACATCCCCATATTCTTAAGGGACATCGGCTAGTTTAAAATAAATCAATACCCATATAAACATACATGTACATAATATGCTCGGGTGGTTTCACCCGCGTAGTTCCCGTTTCCGTAAGAATACGAGAATAAAATATAGCCTATAACACACACTATAAACGTGGCGTCTGTGGCTTCTTACTACTGAACCGATTTTTAAAAACAATTTTAATAATCGGTTCAGTAGTTAGGTAATGTTTTTTATCGCGTGCAAATTATCGTATCGTATTCCTATGAATACACAAAAATTTTTTTGGTACCTGAGGGACACGAACTACAAGTTTATTAAAAAACAAATGTATTGTATGCAAACATTATGGCCAGGAACTGTGCTGTGAATTGTAGCAATTTTAAAAGCGGATTTGTATTAACGCCGTGATATAAGACGCGTATTTTCTATGAGCGTCGAGAACATTTTTCCTCTCATACTATCTTTTCTCATATAACTTCTAAGGAAATATCCGAGATTGTTCTTTAGCGTTACGATATTATTTACACTATACCTAATATGAAACAAAGTAAATTTTTAAAAAGCAAAATAAAACACAAAGGAATTATACATGGAGATGATTAGACTCTTTACATAGAGTATTCGATTACTTGCTTACTTGAAATAGAAGAATTATGATTTTGATTTAAAATAACTTGAAATAGTTTGAAAAACTAAAAAACACGCTTTTAGCAGTCGCTAAAAATTACAAATAGTGGATTTAAGTCACGTGACTATTTTTTTCGTATTCCTGACAGCAAACCCTTTTATTTGATATTATTATGCGGGTGGATTTCCAATAGCGCTTGGGGAGGCCGCCATATTGGATTTGTGATGACGTTTCATAACTAGTCATGTATTGTCATCAGAACTCAGAGTGTGTGCAAAATTTCACGAAGCCTGGGAAGTGGGTCAAATTAAGATTCCTTGATTTGTATTTCCTTCAATATAAAGTGTTTGGATAGTTAAAGAAGTTGATAGTCTTCTTTTCATCGGTACATGATTATAATAATATAATCATGTACCGACGAAAAGTGAGTCGCAAATAATTTACATATAGACTTAGCGTTACTCGTACTTGCCTTTTTATCGAGGTAAGAGCTATTTTTATTGCTACTTTTTAAACTCTTATCTTCGCGAGTGCAACTGCAGGGTACAGCTAGTTTTAATTAGTTACGCAGTATGAATTTGCAAGTAGCATTGAATTTTTCTAAACAAAATTTTGATCTGTTATTATGTCGTTAATATATTTAAGACTACACGATGTCGTATAAAAATACAAGAAGTAAAGTACTCGAAGTATGAAGGTGAAGGCGCAGGACATAAACCTCTATTGCGTTCATTTCAGAATAATCTATATATATAATAATTCATCCAGGGGATGTATGGATTATACATCCCCTGGTCGACGACGGCGTCTTGTCCGGTAGTTTCGTCGTCCATATCGTAGTACCTTTAGACACAGCCATTTATTGAAGATCATAAGGTAAAGGACGTCCATTTGGTGGTCTTTCGCGGTGTAATACCGTTAAGTTGTATATCCGGTCAGTTATCCGCGCGCGAATAACGGACCGGATATACAAATGTAGACCTCGGACGAACTCCTCCACGCTGGGCGTCCTGGTTTGACATTAGGTCATATACACTTTGCGTTACTTCCATTTTTGGCCACCGGGTCAGATAAGTTTGTGGCACTATAATTATGTTAAGTGTTATGTCAAAGTGTAAAAACGCTAGCTGAAAATTGAGGTAATTTCGTGGCCCACCCAGTAACGTTGCGTCAACCAATTGTAGAAAAGTTATGAGCGAGTGTGGTGACATCCCTAATGTGAATATTGTATCGCTGTCCAATTAATAAGTTTCGGAAAATTTTTACTTTAATGACTATGTTCGAACAGAGTTCGTACAACGTAAATTATACCAACTAGTATAAGCGAAACTGTCAGCTCGCTCTGACACACTATAAAACGACGAATATCTAGCTAACACAAGCTTTTGGTTTCCTTCTGCATTACGTCCTGAGAATTTGTGAGGGCTATTTGTGTTGTCAGCAGCAAAATCAAATCAACATTCTTTACTTCAGTAAGTGAAACAAGACAAGAGACAATGCACACCGTCTACAATCGTGCTACGTTTACAAGTCACTGCCAGACTTAGTCAAGCAAAGATTTGTAAATTTAATGTTTCATAATATTTTATTCAAATCACTCCCTTAGCAGTAGAGTTTCTCCAACGTAGGCGTTTGTCAAAGTAACTGTGCTCAGCGTAAAATCTGCTTATAAAACGTGAGCCGGACATTCCTCAATGTATAAAGACAGTAACTTTGTTAGCCTTTGCTCCTTGTCTGTGAAAATAAACATTAATTTTCTTATAAACATAAAAAAAATATAAATGTAGCGCCGGAAATTGGAAAGGAGAGATACAGAGCTGAAAATTGCAATCTAGAAATAGAATAGTTTTCTCATTCTCAAAAAAAAACAAAATACCATTAATTAGTTGGTGTTCGGGATTACATCGGAACCGTTAACTCTTTGTTATGACTGTACAATATAATACATGTTATCGTTTGCAGCAAAACCGCAAAGCTCCAGTTGAAATTGTTAATGCCAATTATGTAGTGCCTACTTACCAGCAATTAGTTCAGCATATGATCTACACATATTAAACACTGGTTTGATATGTCGGATTACTACCAGATTGTTACTATAAGTAGATTACAGTTCAAATTCATAATTTTTATCCACCACTAGAGGGTTAGGCCCCTCTGCTTATCGGAGAAGAATTTAGAGCTTAGACTCACCACGCCACCTACGCCTAAAATGTGGTTTGGCTTGATAACTTGATAAGAATTGATTTATTAATAAACGGAATTTCACTGGCACTTATAGAAGATTATGGTGCAACATATTGGCTACTTTTTATCCCGGAAAAATCCATGGTGGCCGATTTTTCCCGTTCCCGGATTTATGAAAACCTGAATTTCATGCTAACGAAGTTGGGGGCGTCCGTTAATTTTATATAAACAAAATGTTCAAGCATCGTTCATAAACTGCAGCTAACAGATCTATTTTCAGATAATAATGATGATGACATTGAAACATCAGCAACACGCCGCATGCACCCTTGTGAAAACGAGACACAAAATACTCACGAAAATTGGCCGAATGTATGTTTGGCAATACGTGTCAACGGCATTAAGCAATGTGCAAGCAATTTTAATTAGTACTGCCAAAACAGTTAAAATTGCTCGAGATTGATGCACTAATTTCTCCAGATAGAACCATACGTGGCTCAAGCAATATTTTTTGAAAATTTTCCATGTTAGCGCACCGTAACCTGCTGATTATAATCTATGTATCTTGTTACAGGTCGAAATGCTGTACCAGCGCTATTTCCTGCGCATGAACCAAGCTAATGTGACACACCTAATCGGACTACTAGTGGTGGTTGAGTTAATATCCACCTTTGTGCACGTGAGGATGCTGGTCCTTACGGAAGGCGCCATCCATCAAATAACCCGGACTCCACCGAAAGCTGTAAACGAACATATCACCGGGTAATTATTCCTATTTACATATAACATTATGTTTAAACGAATAGTCATTACAGCGTACGCCCGTGATGTCGTCGTGTCTTTCCTTTATTAGTTTTTCGTTTTAGGGTTCCGTAGTCCACAAGGAACCCTTATAGTTCCGCCATGGCCGCCTGTCTGTCTGCGGTATTAGCGTAGAGACTTTACTACAACAAAGCTGTACGTATATATTATGAGGATATACATTAAAATGTAAACGAGGTCGTAAAATACAACCCTACAAAATGTTTTTTAGGGTACCTTTCCTACATGTAAGGTGGAGATATTTTTTTTACTCGTTTATCTTATAATGTGGGGTATCGTTGGATAGGTCTTTAAAAGAAAAATTCACCGAAGGATATATAATGAAATCACAAGGAAAACTAGAACAGCTAAATAGCAATTGCTAAAGAGTTATAATCGACCAACTTAAAAAACGTCATTAAAACTCGAAAATTGCATTCTAATTCCGTTGTTAATTAAATAGATAAGGTAGTTAATAAGATGTTTAACTTAATAACTACCTTATCTATTTAAACAGATGGCTGAAATTTCGCATGGGTGTGTATATCAATTATGTCTATAAAATGGTAAAACAAATTTGAAAAAGAAAATATTTTTTGGGATTTCTTTCCTACATGTAAAGTGTAGTAGTTATTAGCAGATAAATGATTCGTATTTTATTCAAACTTCGACCCCTGTGGTCTTCTGCTTCTCCAGAGTTTAAAATCATACGGGCTATTAACTATCACTTATCTTCCACTGTCTTCGGTCTTTGTCCTTCACGTTTTATATTTAACGATCTTCTATTAACATGACTCATTTCACTCCTCCTCACATTCAACTGTATGCATTTATCTACGTTCAATTGCTTGCATTTATCTACATTCAATTTCTTGCATTTATCTACATTCAATTGCTTGCATTTATCTGTTATCCGTCCTATTTTCTCCAATTACCGATTAGTGCAACAGAACAGGCCTAACCACCGTACAATTTTTTTCCTAAGTAATGGATTTCTTACAAGACAATAGAAACGATACCCTGCTGAGCCATTGCAATATTCGATATTTTTCTCATCATTTTAATGTCAATTATATTGTTCGTTATAACAATTATAGTGATATTAAAAACAAATTAGGATTACAATAAAACCTAATAAGTAGTTGAAGTTAACATCAGTTAAAGCTATTATTTAGCGTATCGTCGTCATCAACCCATATTCGGCTCACTGCTGAGCTCGAGAGAGAGGTGTAACCAGAGGTGTATGAGAGGTGTAAGGCCAATAGTCCACCACGCTGGCTCAAAGCGAATTGGTAGACTTCACACACGCAGAGAATTAAGATAATTCTCTGGTATGCAGGTTTCCTCACGATGTTTTTCCTTCACCGATTGAGACACGTGATATTTAATTTCTTAAAATGCACACAACTGAAAAGTTGTAGGTGCATGCCCCGGACCGGATTCGAACCCACAACCTCCGGAATTGGAGGCAGAGGTCATACATAACCACTGGGCTATCACGACTCTATTTTAAGCGTATGTTTAAGAAATAATTGCATGTTTTACATTCGACTGGGCTAATGTAGTTTGTCTTTATCTGCAGATTCTGGAAGAAACTGGCCGGTACAAACGGAACTTTTGCCAACACCACCTCCGCGAACTTCATAAACCCTGTTGTTGCTTACTATGAATTGGACTACATGTGCCATATTATCAACATCGCTACCCTGGGAACCGCAGCTCTTGCCTACGCATGTAAGTACCAGGGGCGATGGTTCCTAACAACCCGATTACTACCTTCTAAAATCCACGAATTTTACGGACGTAAATAATAAATAGACGTACTAAGCCGTGTTCCTGTTCATGTGTTTTTTTTTGTCTGAATGTGTTTCAGACTAAAAAACCCCACGGGTGCATCATTAGCAACCCATTTTCGGCTCACTGTTAAGCACGAGTCTTCTCTTAGAATGAGAGGGGTTAGGCAAATAGTCCACCATGCTGGCCCAATGCGAATTGGCAGATTCACATGCGTAGAGAATTAAGAAAATTCTCAGGTAGGTATGCAGGTTTCTTCACGAAATTTTTCCTTCACCGTTTGAGACACTGTTATGGGTTGAGTTAATAAATAACAGAAACTAGTCCAATTTACAATGAGTTTTTATTTTACAACTACAACTATACAGATACAACTACTTCAATAATACTACTGCTAACTACTTTACTAAAACTAACTACTTGACTACTTAAAACTATGGTTGGACGCCAGGAGAGTTTTGTGGGGTTGTTGTTAATGTTCACAGGCACCCTGCCAGGCCTAATAGTGTTAGCTCATTAGAGCAGACCCTCAGGGATCCGTTTGGAGGATACCTCGTACCGAGAAGGCGTTGCAGTAGGCTACCGACAATAGAACAAAGCATGAATGACAAAATAATCTCGAACCTATCGTAGATCTTGCGCATGACTTAACCTACTACTCACCCCGCTAAGCACGATACCAAACCAAAACTAGTGAATTTCAAATCACTGAATTGTTCTGCAATTACTCAACCAAAACTAAAAGTAACGTGCTAATTATTTATTGCACTACAAAATGTCAGTACTGTGACACGGAAGCAACCGTGCGTTTCACAGACGACTGTCGCTCCACAGCACCACACCAATATGGCAAATAGTCCACCATGCCCAATGTGGATTGGCAGACTTAACACTCGTAGATAATTAAGAAAACTCTCAGTTATGCAGCTATTCTCACTATGTTTTTCCTTTAGCATTTGAGACACGTGATATTTAATTTCTTAAAATGCAAACAACTGAAAAGTTGAAGATGCATGCCCCGGACCGGATTCGAACCCACACCCTCCGGAAGGCAGAGGCATATCCACTGGGCTATCACGACTCGCAAATGTTTTATAGTCTAAAATAACAATAAAGTTTATTTGGAACCAATAGAACAATATACGTAAACTATGGAAACAAAGCATGACCAGGACCGGCTATAACGCTATACGACAATAGAAGTAGTTAATCTTAACGATAAAATCATAACGGTCATATTAATAAAAAAAGATATCGCAAATATTCTTTTCAAAAAAAAAAAATAAAAAAAAAATATCTTTAGTTAATCCCACATGACCACAGGACCTCGTGATCCGTAGCCACATAGGCTAACCACTGGCCAACTCGGTACTTATAGGAATATTAGTATAGTTTGGCAAGTTCGTTCGTAACACTCCCGATGCCCGGCACGTACGACTTCACACCGCGCTTCCCCCCGTCGCCCGCATATCATGGGAGTGTCATCAACGAAGTTGCCAAGCTAATGTTATGTTTATTACTACAGGCTTGCTGGCTCTGCTGACCCGACCGGCAATGAACGAGGTTTACCTCCTGTCTATTTCCTATGCCGTACTCGGAACTTTCATGCTGATTGAGATCTCGTTTGCCGTGGCATCTGTTTTGAGGTAATTAAAACAATAATTATTATTAATACATCATTAATGCATATAAATAAAATTTAAGTGTATGTCTTTGTTTTTTTAAGTAACTGTATTTTATCAAGTGATTAAAGCTTATTTATTTACACGATACTAAAACATAATCAAGCTATGTTTTAAATTTTTATCTCTCTGTCTTTCTGCTTTGTCCGGGTTAATCTCTGGAATCGCTGAACCAATTTTAATGGGACTTTCCTCGATAGAGGAGGTTATGGAGCAACATATAGGCTACTTTTAATCCCGACAATATACTCCCCGCGGGATTTGTGAAAAACAGAATTACAAACGAGGTCGCGGGCGTCCACTAGTACTTAATATAATATACAGGGCTAAGGAGTAGGTATTGAGACGAATATCGTAGCATTCTAGTCCTGAACTTGTGACTACAGGATGTAGGGTTAAGGAATTCCTTGACGATCGATCAACACTCCCCGTTCTCTGCTCGTGTTGTTCTCCCTGCCTAGCCAAATTTGGTAAGATCCTATTAAAGCAGCTTTGGATACTCGTTCTAATATAGAACTAGCTGCACTTAATATATATAATAACTCTGGGGTTATCTTGAACGAAAACTAATTAAAAATGTTTGAGGAACATGTGTTCTATAATTAATATTTTCGGAGTAAATAATATTTATTATGTAAATATATCTTAAAATGTGTCCCATAAACGCATCCTTATAAATATGACGTAGCCAAACTTAGAAATTTTAAAACGCAAGGATAGATAAAGGCATGCGTTACATGGATAGTCGGAATTATTTGAATTACTTTGTATGAAAACATAAAAAGTTTTTATTTTTTAATTAAAAAATATTAGTTGTGCAGTTCGACTCCTATAAGTTAACTTTAAGTTATGGAAAATACTCTCCAGCAACCTGTATGTTATAACAGTACTCCAAAGTAAGCGTATCTTCTTATGTATTATTGTACTATATGCATATACAATATATACAATATATATGATAGATGAATATATAATATTATACATATAAATTCGTATGATATTATTTATGTATATCCTACCATGAATCAAATCATATCTCCAATTTCTAAGGCCACAACGCACTCCTATAATCCAGATTATTCATCGAAATACAATTCCAATGTCGAATTCACATTGCTGCCTATGACAACTTACAATGTCGAATGATAATAGACTTACAGACGGACTCTAATACCCAGGAATACCTACTATGTTCCAAATAGATGATTGCTTAGGGATTTTGCAACAATGATGTGGACACTAATCTAATTTTGATTCATATTAGTTGGTTTATTTAATCGAAATAATTTCCATAATAAATATTTGTAGGTATTTAATACGCAATGTTTGACCATTTGTTTATTACTTCTGAAACCTCAATTTGAGCCTTGAGTTTCAATAGCTCAACGGTAAGAGCGGTCACTCATCACCGTGGCGTCGTGGTTCGATCCCCGTCCTGTTAGTCTATTGTCGTACTGTAACTGTTTAAAAATGCCTCATATAAATATAAATGCATAAAACACATATTTTTATTATGTGTGTTGATCTTCCAAAGGTTAAATATTCCAATGGTTAATTAAATTTTAAGATTGCTATTAAATAAACTGAATAATACTTTTTTATTTACACGGTTAAACGTTTCTAAAACTTAATATCTGCTTATGTTGGCCAAAATTTAGACAACACTAGGTACGAGCATATTTTATATTACCTCCAAGATGTTCAAAGCGATTCCAAACGCTACTCTAAACTTTGAGAATCTCATTCAAACTGAAATTTTACGCTATGGAGCTTTATCTGGTTCCGTGCAACGTCGGTGAGAATTTATTTGATGCCGGTAAATAACTTTTAGGTCAGGCGCTAACTTGTTTCCTGAATTTAGTACAAAACATAGTTTGTACATATTGGATGGCAATTTCACATTTGCCATCCAATATTTACTCCAATTTATATTCGGATAAAATTTTATGATTATATAATTGCCTTCAATGAAGAAAGCAACGGGTTGGACTCCGGTAGTGCCAGCAGACGTGAAAAGTTGAATATTAAAGTTGTGTATTTTTTATTGTTAATATTTTGGAATCATCAGGGAAAAATCGCGCAAATCCCTTTATTTATCAGTATTAAAATGCTATAATTTGTGTGATAAAATACAATATTCATTTATTGCGCAATCGTACACAAACATTTGAAACACATGAAAATTTTAACACTTCAGAACAATTAAAATTATTTTGTTTTTAAAAATTTATTTCTTTCTTCTCCTTCACCATCATCATAATCAGCAATCTCTAAAACAGATACTTTTTATTACTTTTGACGTTTATAACTCTTTTAGCCGGCACAATATAAATATCGATATCTTCATCAAAGGTGTATTTAAAAATTCAGCTAACTAGGAATTATTCTGCAGATAAAACCTAAATCTACTGTGATATTGCATTATGTAGTAACAGCTCTGTCACATTGTCCGTGTCCATGGCGACTTCGTTGTTAGTGAATTTTTAATTCCTATAAACAACAAATTCGAATAAATCGTGTTGTTGTTGAAAAGTTCGTCGACGAGTATAAAATAGTAGAATATCAATCAGGGTCACGTGACCCTGACGCGAGTTTACCAATTTTTACTCATCTCAAAAAGTGCTCAAAGCCGCAAAGAAGTATTCACTTTAAAAATACATAAATCTATACAAGTTTACTGTACAGATTTATGTATTTTTTCTAAACCGTTGTGCAATAGTTTATTTCTGAACTCTGTAGAGTTTTTTAGATATTTATAATGTTCAGATTTAGACAAATGTAAAATAGATAAGATTATATCTGAAAAGATTTCGCTTACAATTTAGTCTTTCAGCCACGTTGTAAAGTTTGGGAGGTCGGCATTTCGGTATCGTATACGCTAAGTCCGCAAAGTTATTTGCATTCCAGTCAATGCGAACCTCAGCTTATTTTCAGGGAATCAAACATCGTGATGCACATGCTTGCCGACGCGTTCGGCGTTAGTGTATTCTGAAGAGGCAAGCAAGACGGACGTCGATCTTGTGTCCTCACAAAACGCAATAAACTTTGGCTTCTTTTATCTGATAACCTTTATCTTTTTACCATCGGATCGGCTACAAGCGTTTGCAACCTCACGCAAATTAATTCAAACCCACTTTCTCCCTATGAATTTATCATTTATGATGCTTTTTTGAAGTTGCTTAGGCTTTACATGCTTTAATAGTAAAGATTTATATTGAATTTTGTAAGTGTAATTTTAATTTGTATGTACGAGTATGTTAAAACGTATTTTATGTCTCTCAATCCCTACTTGACAAGAGTGTCAGACTAGAGAATATTGTCCTTTTGGGAGTTGATGTGGGATTAAACTTAAATGAACTGTTGATGGGTTGATGTGGGATTAAACTTGAATGACCTGTAGATGGGTTGATGTGGGATTAAACTTGAATGACCTGTAAACGGGTTGATGTGGGAGTAAACTTAAATGACCTGTTGATGGGTTGATGTGGAAGTAATTTCGTCATGTTGTAGGTCGGTGGAACACACTGTGGGCACGTGTGTTTTCTTCACATACATGGCATACACGACTCTACCGCTTCGGCTTCACGAGTCGTCGGTGGGCGGGCTTATCTTTGCTGCCATCAACATCACCGCTCAACTGTTGCTCAGGGACACATCCAGCTCGCAGGTTTGCTTTGTATATTACAGTACAGTATGTACACTGTTAAATGTGCATGTATTAATATATATGTACCTAATTCGATTTTTCGCAACGAGTTGTTCCAATTGCAGTGTTGCAACATTATCAGAAATATCTATTACCTGGTAACCCAGTTAGCTACCAGAATCAAGGGTTTCGTAAATAAAAAAGTTGAGCGTCTCATCAAGATGAAACTACTCACGGACAATTAACTTGAAAGTAATAAATTGTAAAAATGATCCACGGATTCTGGGCTATGTAGCAAAGCCTTTTTTTTATAAGTACGATCAACATCTGGTAAGTAGTATTCAATACTGATGCCGCGAATAAAAATACTCGTAGCTCATTCGACTCGTCATAGCCTTTAGAAAAATGTGCATTTTTAGACCCGCTCATAAACAATGCAATGGTTATAAACAATTGAAGATTTTTAAAAATAGGGGTCTACATTAATGGAAATCACACCAAAACTATTAATATTAGTGAATTTCTACAAATAGATTTTTAAAGTAGAGGAAATTTTGCATTGTATATTATTGATTGACTTTTTCACCGAACAGATCTTCTGCTGCCTGGTTTCACTGATGGCCGCTAACATTGCCGGGATCTTGACCCACCACCCACGAGAGCAAGCTCAACGACGGGCTTTCCTCGAGACCCGCGACTGCGTAGAGGCGCGCCTTGTGACCCAGCGTGAGAATCAACAACAGGTACATATCACATGCCAGTTTAACGCATATACTAGGCTTGTATAGTAAACACGTTATCTACTAAGACGGCCATCAATCCTTTCCCTATATCTACAATTCAATTGACTCAGTTGATAATGCTATTACTAAAGTTGCAAGCAGACTATTTCACAAAACCTCTCCCTCCCAGGGAGCGCTCATAAATTACAGTGTCAAAATTTATTTATTTCTATTAGGCTTAGTTTACAAGCACTTTTGAAACGTCAAGTAATGTTAAAAAGTAAGAGGGTATATACGATCATTGCTTTCGGAGCTACAGGTATTTAAAGGGCGCTATTTGCGACGCTGCCTCGAATCGCTAAAAAACGCTCCATACTAAATGGTACGAAAGAATGACGTCATCGCTTTCTGAGATCGTTAGATTTATAAGGGTGTTCAAACACAATTACAAATGCGTATCTTTGTTATTTGTTCGTTTATGATTATACTTCATATGATGAAATTTCACATTGAACTAAGGAAGCTAAAAATATATGAATTTTCACCTAATTATGTTAAAAGCTTCTTAATTGATTTTGAAATTTTATACCTACTTAATCTTATTTATTTTACAAACATACCGTTAATATTAAAATTATTTTTTGAAACTTTAGCTAATATTGAAATTATTTATTGGAATGTCTCATAAAAATCAATATGTTCGTAATAACCCTGATAATAACTATTGGGTTGGAAAATAAGACTTTCATTTGATACTATACTTTTGGTCTGTAAATTAATATATTATCTATACTAATATTGTAAAGAGGTAGAGTAGTGTTGTAGGGGGGTAGCTATTGAACCGATTATCCCTTTATTTTGAAGGAAAGGGGAACTAAGCAGAAATAAACGCGAGGTGAAGCTTAATAATAATGTTGTAAATAGGTAAAGTTTTTGGTATTTATTGTTGGGTGTTTTTGGTATCTTTGGATCATCATAATTATCAACCCATATTCAGCTCACTGCAGAGCTTGAGTCTCCTCTCAGAATTAGAGGGGTTAGGCCAATAGTCCACCACGCTGGCCCAATGCGGATTGGTAGACTTCACACACGCAGAGAATTAAGAAAAATCTCTGGTATTCAGGTTTCCTCACGATGTTTGTTTGAGAAACGTGATATTTAATTTCTTAAAATGCACACAACTGCAAAGTTGGAGGTGCATGCCCTGGACTGGATTCGAACCCACGCCCTCCGGAATCGGAGGCAGAGATCATATACACTGGGCTATCACTCTCTTTTTGGATCTACTCAACCGATTTTAAAAATTATTTTACCACTAGAAAGCCATTTTATTTATGAGTGTCATAGGCTATATTTTATAGCCGTATTTTATGGGAATGAGAATAACGCGGGTAAAACCGCGGTTAGTCGACTAGTTGTTTAGTGAAAAACATTAAACATAATATAACTTTTGTTGAAAATATAGAATATGGCATTGGTGGAAAGGAGTTATTGTGTTCTTATGTTTGCTTGATTCGCACTAAGCACATCACGAGCACATAAATTGTCCATACTAATATTATAAATGTGAAAGTAAGTCTGTCTGTGTGTTACCATTTCACTGCTAAACCGATTTGGATTTTTTTTTAAATAAATATAAAAGAATTAATATAATCTTGGAGCAGAACATACTAAGCTACTTTTTATCCTGAAAAAGTCCACGGCACCAGCGGAGTTTGCGAAAAACAGAATCTATACTGTATATAATATTATAAATGCGACAGTAAGTCTATGTGTTTGTCTGTCTGTCTGTTACCTTTTCACGGCTAAACAGCTGACAAGATGAATTGTGGTATAATAATAAATGGGACCTCGGAGCAAAATATGGGGTACTTTTTGATTCGAAAATAAAATTGGAAGTGGGTGAAATAGGGGTTGAAAATTTGTATGGAAAGGCTTTTAATTTTAAAGTTACAAAAAATACGAAATATAATGTGATTTAAGAATTTTTAAGTGGTGAAATAGGGGTTGTAAGTTTACATTGATTTCCACTCAGACCGACAGATTCGCGAGTGTCTGCTGCTCGAACTTTTATGTAATGGTATATTTGCATGTCAAATAAACAAAGGCTAGTATGAAGGCTATGGATCGACGGATTCTGAATAATACTCGAGATATCAAATAATTACGAACAAACAATATAATTCGTAAATAATTGCACTGTGCAATTATACAACTCTACACTCAGACAAGTGGAAATTAATGAATCAAAGGATCGATTGTTGTCGAAATGATTAAGTAAAAGCATCGGCAAAGCAAAGCTGAAATTTCACTAACAATGCTATCGTATTTCACTGGTAATAATTACTGAATAATCCGTCATTTCTACGAGTAAAATTAACGTGTATAGTCAGAAATCCGTTCTGTTTCAATGCGTTTTAACCTGTGATTAACATTGTATTGACGTGGGAATTAATTAATAATTAGTAGATACATGCGAATCATATCTCACTTAATTTTAATGATGATTGAGAGATTATATTTTATGCAACAAATAATCTGTTGTGCATATTTTTATTGACGTGAAATTTACACATTTGGCGTAAGATTATGGAATAATTAATTTTTCGTATTCATCGCCTTCGAACAATTTTGTAAAAGCTTAAGAACAAGTGAGCCCATTTCTATAAAATTCAAGTAATGAAATAATATCTAAATCAATGAGATGTTCTGTGTAGTATAATAATGTTATTTAATTTTTCTTTATGATACAATAATTAATGTTTTTCTTTATTTATTTACGAGTGGACGAAATCTTGCAGGATCCATGGATGTTTTCGGAATAAAAAGTAGCCTATATGTTGTTCAGCAGTCTCCTCTATCTCCCAGTAAAAGTCGCATTAAAATCGGTCCAACTGTTTCAAAGATTAGCCGGGACAAACAAACACAGACAAACATTTTAAAGAAGCTTGATTGTGTTTTAGTGTCGTGTAAATAGCTACATAAGCACTTGAAAAATCACAGTTATTTTGAAATCACAGGCAGATACTTCAAATTTATTTCATTTATATTAGCTAGAATTTTATTATTTAAAGCTTTAGCTAAGCTAAGTTGTTTATACTTGAAACACAAACACAGAAACGCACCCTCTTTAGTACTGAGTCCTAACTCACGCTAACGAAGTTTCTACCGCTACATATACCAAGTTTCAACAAGTACATCGTAGTTAGCGGAGGGTTCTCTAATCTCCGTAGCTGATACTATTACGATTTGGTCGTTCAGTGATCGGTGTAGCAACATATTCGAAATTAGATTTTGAAATAGACGTCTCCTGTCCCAAAGTTGCTGGGCGATGGGGGCGTTGTCATCACGCATATAGGCAATTTGACTCCTTTTTTTAATTTACTATATAAATAAAAATGATAAAATTTTAAATTGGGAAATCCCCTGACAGACATAAACCTAGAACGACTTTTATGTCAGAACGAGAACTAGAACGACTTTTACGTCAGAAATTCTATCCAACTTAACTGAAAAGTTTAAATGCGATAGTCAAAGAATTTTTTTTCTTTGACATTTTGCATTTAAACTTCAAGTATTATTTTGATTTGTTACCCCATTTACACCATCTTATTTACTATCGTTTATGCACCTTCCATGAGATTAAATGGCTGAATTGATTTTTATTCAACATAGTTTAAAACAGTCGAATAAGGGCATAATTAAATGAAAATCGGTTCACCCGTTTGAGAGTTTTACAGAAATACACGTCATACTTATAACACCTATATGTAAGTTATTAAAAATAATTTAATACAACCCATTTTCCTAATCTAGAGAAGCTTTCTTGATATTGTTACTTAACAATCCACTAACGTCAGTGTTCACTAATGTAATAATAACCGTCGAATTAGTCCCGTTTGATATAACAATGAAGTCGTCTATCGATCCTACGTGTTGTGTGTACCAATGTTTCGAACAATTAGAGCCGTACGACCACTTGACTCCTAAATGGACGACCGGTCGCCCATCGTATCCGTTACGTGACATGTAAAAAAATATAAAATAAACTAAGGGCAATAGGCGAGCACAGTATCAAGCTCCGCGCGATAGAGGAATATAAAGATTTTTTAAATGGCTCACAACGGTAGATTAAAACCCCATTCCATGACCGTCGGCTTCTTCAACGCAGACGGGCAGCGAATGGTTAGTGTATCGTCGTCACAGAACATAGAAAGCTCTAGCAATAGAAAGAGCAAGTGGGCGGGGCCCGCGCATCCTCATGTATGAAGACGTACGCTAACTTGTTTGTATTATAAGAAAATAGACTTTAATAACGGTTACATGCAGTAAAGTTTAATTAGTACTATATCTCGGTTGTTATGCACTAAACTATTTAAGTGCTAACTAAAGTTTACTCTGTAAGACTTCTATTAAAGTATATATTCTTTTACTATAAACTTTTACGAAAAAACATAGAACACCAGTGAAAAAGTAGACTTTTGTGGATAGAATTTTGCTTTAGATCCGTGTCAATGAGAAATAATAAGTAGTTGTCAAGATATTTTTCAACTCTAAATTAAGGAAATGAAGTTCTTTTCTCAAAGGAGTTAGTGCTATTTTACACTTTAAGTGCGTTCGCTTACGGTACGTAGTGTTAAAAACTAAAAAACCAGAAGCTATTTCCAGTGTATTGATAATTCCGTGATCATCACAAATTGGAATAAATGTCATAAAATGATTTATTGGAAAGTGTATACCCCGAAGTTGTTGATATAAACTAAAAAAAATCAACCCTAAGGGTGAGAAAATAGGGTTGGTTTATTAATCGTTCACAGAGTCTAATGACGATTGCTGCGTAGTGTATTACAAATAGTGAACAAGAAAGGAATTACGAAAAGTTTGACACCAAAGGGTGGGGTTGATTTAAGTCGTTACTGAAAAAAACACATGAAAGAAAAAAGAAACTTGTAAGATAACACTTGACACCACCTGCTTGGCACCGCCTTCAAACTGATAAGTAGGTAGAAAATTATAAGTCTAATGTTATTTTTTGCTTGCCATGTTTTCCAAGTTGTATTTTTATAAAAAAAAATATTATTAATGCATTAAAATATTAACATTATCATTAACAGCTTATTTTAGCGGCCCACTAGTTGGCCAGGCCTCTCTCCTTACAATAAAGTGGTTCTTGAGCTTAAACCTACTACGCTGCCGCAAAGCGTGTTAGCGGGCTTATATATATGTATATATATTGCATTTTATAATATATACAATTTTACTTAATTATTTCCTTTAATAAGTTATTATGCTTTTTTATACTAGGAACGCCTTCTGCTCTCGGTACTGCCCCGCCACGTTGCCATGGAGATGAAGGCCGACATTGCTAGCCAGCCACGCCAGGGACAGTTCCACAAGATCTACATCCAGCGATATGAGAATGTCAGGTAAGATATTATATTAAGGACCACTTGCTTAATATGCATTATGGGCACAACCGCTGAGCTGACATTGGTCATCGGCTCTGCCATTTGCACTAGGTTTACTTCGCATAACCTCACTAATCGCTTACATTGTTAACTACTCAGTTTTACTATTTATCCTGATACTTATGGTATGTTTGTTGACTAGGTTCTACACTTTACATGTCAAAGATGGCGGATACACAAAGTAACACTATCAATCACTATCAGAATAATATAACTTAACTCACTACTACACCTCTACCCTCTAACTACACTATTGATCAAGGATATCGCTTTTGCTATCAGATGGAAATCAGGATTAACTATCGTATGGTAGAAGGGCAACCACGAGTCAAATCACGGACTGGCATCCGCTAGTAGTAGGGTTAAAGGATCCTTTTATAACTAGTTAATGCTTCCCTTCTCCACCCGTGTTGGCTCCCAGCTAAGTAACTAACAATTTAATGGCTGGACTATACGGATAACTCACCTACTAAACTTCTACATCACTGTCACATGGAAGACGATTATCCATTCCAAGAACGCGATTACAACTCCACCGGCATCATCGTTTCTACTAATTTTCCGATGGATTCAAATTATATTACATTGTTGAATATCGTCATTCCCCGGTTATTTCCTGTCTTTCTTATTAGTGAAGTATTAGAAAAACGGAGCATTGAAATAATATCTCCTCTTTTATTACTCCAAAGCAGAGATATAGCTACATTTAACATTAATCTTTCAACGCAATTTTCTTCACATAATTGTGAGGAAAAATACACATCATTACTTTTAAATCGATCACAAATAATGATATCGTTGAGTAGCAGGTGACGCATATTTTACTCTCACAAGGGGTGACAATTCAATATGATCATATTCACAGGTTCTGTGTAACTTCGAACGTTCTATTCAAAATGTTTGTGGAATTTTATTTTACTAATGACAGTGCTATATTATCGCCAGGGGTTTTTCAATAATGTATATATATCTACTTAAACACGTGGGTGACTAGCTGACAACGCGCGGGTTTACCCGCATGGTTCCCGTTCCTTCGGGGGATTATACGGGGATAATATATAGCCTACAATATGTAGCCTTCCTCGATATATGGGCTATCTGACAATGAATTTTTCAAATCGAACCAGTAGTTAGAGATCAGCGCGTTCAAGCACCTGTACTCGCGTAGACACCTGTACCGCTCAGAAATGACGGCATAGTGCTCAGAGTTATTTTCTGATATAGTAACAGCCTTTTAAGGGTTATTCATGTTGGTTCATTTCACATTTAATTTTTGTTCAAGTGCTTGTAGTCTATAGATTAGACTTCCATCATCCGTGAAATCACCTCGGGTGTGAATCGGATTCAAATCGACTAAAAAGCAGGCAAATGCCTGGGACTTGTATCCGATACTTTGATCAGATTAGTGCTTGAACAATATCCGTATTTTTTTATCCGTGGTTTTTATCCAGAATAGTAACTGGAAAATTTATAAATAATATGGTTTCAATGGCTAAATTGAGCCCTCAGGTGCAGTTTATTTTTCATTTGCAAAATAAACGCTATGATGTACGATGTGTGTCATCATCATCATCATGATGTCTCAATTGTAAAATGAAAAATTCAAAAAATTCATTTGTCAAAGTTTGTGAGGTATCTCTGGATCTACTGAGCCGATTTTAAAATTCTTTTACCACTAGAAAGCCATGTTTTTGGGATTATCATAGGCTATATTTTATCCCCGTATTCTCACGGACGGGAACAAAGAACACGAGAACGGGAACTACGTGAACGTAACCGCGGTGCGTCTTCCAGTTAAATATGTTTATTGTGTGTGTATGTGTAAATTAGATTCAGCTGTCGGTTTTTCTTATATAACCCCAAACTACACTACTAACTAATTAGCAACTTAAAAAAACATCAAGTTATTAAAACAGTAGCCATAACAGGAAAAGAAGTGTTTTAAGTAATTTATACTTGGAATTGACTTTTAATTACCACCCCAGAGAAAGACCTCGAATATAAAAGTTGTTAATAAGTAGTCGAACTTTTTCGAATTATTCTACCCGAAAACATTTCCGCAGTGAAATATTACATACCAAAGTAATCAGATATACCTATTTCTAATCAGATATATTATATAAAAGATAGGTTATCCATATTCTATTTAACTAGACAAAATAAAAAAAAAATATGTTTTTTTTATCTTTATAAGTTAACCCTAGACTACAATCTCACCTAAGTTAGCCCGCTTAGGTGAGATTAGGTTAGGTTTCATCCTCCTCCTAAGCGGACTAACTTAGCCCGCTTAGGAGGAGGATGAAACCCACACCCCTTTTCGTTTTCTACACGACATCGTACCGGAACGCTAAATCGCTTGGCGGTACGTCTTTGTCGGTAGGGTGGTAACTTGCCACGGCCGAAGCCTCCCACCAGTCAAAAATGTCCAATAAAGACTATAGAACTTATGGTTAAAAAACAACGAATTTTCAGGCAATAGAAGCTGTCGATAAAAACATAAGGCAAATATTCTTTAAAAAAAAATTAATTTTAAGGCTCCCACTGAAAATCACCGCTCTAGCTTTATGCTGAGAGAGCTGAGGGACCCTTAATTGATCAGTGTCCTTTTACTTTTCTTCTTCGTCTTTTACTAAGAAAATACACCTAAACAATACTCACCATCCAATAAACTCACATGCCTGCAGCGCTAACGGCTTGAAATCCGATAAAACTGATATTATTTTTACTGTGTCGTGGGTTGGTCGCGATGTGCATGACATCATGTCTCGATAAAAAAAATCGAGTTAAATTCATTGTGATAAGGGCATGCAAATTTCAAATTCGCGCCAAATAATGAAAACAATTGACAGTCGCATGAGACAAATTGCGTTCTAAAGCCAAAAGTTCCATTTTCAAATGTTTTAATTACTTTTTAAATACTATTTAAATATAAGTATGGGAAATACTCCCGATCACCCTGTATAATGTATAAATACACAGCCCACACTAAAACACCCATACTCATCACACGAATATTTTCTAGTTGTGTGACTTAAACCCACGACCGTGTAGGCAGAAAGCAGCGTCCTGCGACACGCGGCCGGCGAAAATTCCTCTTTCTCTCAATAATCTTTCTCTCAATAATGTTTCTTTCTTTCATGTGGTAACCAAGGTTTTTCTTTACAGCATTCTCTTTGCTGACATCTGCGGATTCACCTCCCTGTCAGACCAATGCACTGCTGAGGAACTCGTACGACTCCTGAACGAACTCTTTGCTCGGTAAGATTTTATCTGTATTTATAATTTATGTGTGGTGTGTTATATTGTCATTTATGCGTGTAAACTAAAGTACCGTCAATACTTTAGTTTACACAAAAGAGTTTGTCTGTGTAAATTAAACTTACCATAATTTCTAAAGCCAACTCGTCTTCCGAAATGTATAATAACTATGTACAAGTTTAAATTTTATGTTACATCATTAACAGTTATTAGGATTTATTCTACATTCATTCTATTTATGATACTCGTATAATGTCTAAAATATGAACGAATAAAAAAGAAAAGAAAGAAAAAAATATTCAAAGGATAGATATCCTGCTATAGGAAACGTAGATTCAAAGAATTCAGTGGAGTTTATAAAGCGATAATTGTTATTAAATATTATTATTAATTAAAATTCTTATTGCTACAAGTAAGAATTTCTTGAAGCGGAATTTTCTTTATAAAAAGATAAAGCTACGAATAAAATTCTCAGAATTCATAATTCTTTATTTAAGTGAGCTTTTTTCTCTCACTAATTCACAGATTCACCTGAAATGAATTATCTATTTCTATTAGTTTTTTGAAATTAAAAAAAAGATGAGTTGTACTTTAATTTATAATCTCTTTCATATTTACTGTAACATTGTCATCATTATAAACCCATATTCGGCTTACTGCTGAGCTCGAGTCTCCTCTCAGAATGAGAAGGATTAGGCCAATATTCCACCACGCTGGCCCATTGCGGATTGGCAGACTTTACACACGCAGATAATAAAGAAAATTCTCTGGTATGCAGGTTTCCTCACGATGTTTTTCCTTCACCGTGATATTTAATTTCTTAAAATGCACACAACCGCATGCCCCGGATCGCATTTGAACCCACATCCTCCAGAATCGGAGGCAGAGGTCATATCCACAGGGCTATCACGGCTCACAGTAACATTATATAAATAGCAAATAAGTACATAAATGTAATTCAAAAGAGAAGGAAAGATCACAAAAGGTCGCTCCAACCACGGCTTATTTATAGTTGGAAGTTTGAAACAACACGGGTAATATCTATTATGTTCCCACGGCGGTAGTTCTATAAAGGATTGAAACGTCCATCACAATATGGTTCCTATTCTCTTCTACCCGAACTATATACAAACAAAGTACATTGTGTTTGCATAAAAACTGAATTTCAATGAGGCGGTAATAGGGAAAAAGATGAACAGAGCGAGGTCGGGTGAGGCTTTTTTAAATAGAAAATATTGGCATAGCGTGAGCGTTATCTAAAGAACTACGCGTATAAATAAATCTACTTATACCAGTTTGCATTTAAAAGAGAGTTTGCTTTTGCTAAAGTCCCCATGAGAAGACTCAGAGCGAACTATGCTTGGAGTATATTTTTTGTTTGAATCAGAAATTACTAGATCCAAAGCAAAACCGACATGGCTCATTGAATCGCAAAGCTGAAGTAGA
Organism: Bicyclus anynana; assembly: GCF_947172395.1. Lineage (NCBI taxonomy): Eukaryota > Metazoa > Arthropoda > Insecta > Lepidoptera > Nymphalidae > Bicyclus > Bicyclus anynana. The sequence continues at coordinate 9,894,631 of NC_069110.1, read as the reverse complement.
AATGGGAGAGGCGCATATATATTTTGATAGGCTGATGGATGGAACCCAACCTGGAACCCAAAGTTCCAGGCGATTTAGCCGATTATCACTGTCTAGAAATTAGAATTAAGCCTAGAAGCTTAGTTAGCTTTACGTAACAGGAAAAATGGTTTATGTTCCACTCTGGTTAGACTTAATTTCAGCATGTATTTCATGTAGAATAATAAATGAATTAAATAAACCTAATAAATTGATTGGAATCTTAGTCTGCTGAATACTAATATTACTCTGTAAAACCGTGAATCAGTTATTAATTCATAAATTCGTCTTTTCATAAAACAAAGAGGATTATTTCCTTACTTGGAAAAATCTTATTTATTTCTCTTTTTTTAATTTAGCGACGAAAACGTTCATAAGTACTTTTAAAGCTCTTTCTGAATCATTTTCGGAACGTTCCCATGACCCGCTAAGTAGTAAATGATGAAAGTTTGAAAACAAAGAACAAAGAATTCATCGTAAAGATTTTTTTTTAATCATAGCTGGCTTTTCTCCATGTTAATGTTATACGTATTGTTTAGTAGAGAGTACCTACTGTACTTAAAAATATTTCAGAATGTCATTAATAATTTTTTCAGCATTACAACCTCAGACCTATCACAAAAAGACTAGTATCGCACCCAAATTTACCAACAAAATTGTCTATCGTTTTTTGAAGGTAAACTCACACAAATATTTAACACTAATAAACATTTTCGTCCTTACACTATTACATTTTGTGTTCTTGCACTACACGTAGGTAACAGATATCGCTATCAAATTAGTTACTCTTATTAATTTAAGATGGCGCTATTATTATCTAACTCTCCGACATTTAAATTAGGAGGAAGCAAAGTTTTCAATGACAGTTCCCAGACGGCTCTATTTCTTCCGACATTTCCGACAATCATCGTCATATTTTTAACCAATTTATACGAAATCATAAATACTACACTTAAATTTTCCTCTTGAATCACTTTAAAATGCTTGTGTGTGGTGAAAACCAAATGAAAATTGCAAACAGACAGAGGGACAGAGAGAGGTGTGGTAGAAGACTTTGTTTTATATTATTAGAAACAATTTGTAAGGTGCATCGCGACACTTGACATATTCCGCTATGGCCATATATCGTGAAACGCATGAGCTGTATTGTTTGTCATACTACCACTCGAAATTGGCTTCTCACGTAGATGATTGTATTAGGTACAATTTGTAAGGTGCATTGCAAAATTTGACATATTCCGCTATGGCCATATATCGTGTAACCCAGGAGCTGTATCCCTTGTAATACTACCACTCACAATTGGCTTCAACGGAGATGAATTTACTAGGTACAATTTGTAAGGTGCATTGCAAAACTTGTCATATTCCGCTATGGTCATATGTCGTGTAACCCAGGAGCTGTATCGTTTGTCATACTATGCCTCTCAAAATTGGCTTCTCACGTAGATGAATGTATTAGGTACAATCTGTAAGGTGCGATGCAACACTTCTCATATTCCGCTATGGTCATATATCGTGTAACCCAGGAGCTGTATCCTTTGTAATACTACCACTCAAAATTGGCATCTCACGTAGATGAATGTATTAGGTACAATCTGTAAGGTGCGATGCAACACTTCTCATATTTCGCTATGGTCATATATCGTGTAACCCAGGAGCTGTATCGTTTGTCATACTATGCCTCTCAAAATTGGCTTCTCATGGAGATGACTGTATTAGGTACCATTTGTAAGTTGCGTTGCAACACATGACATATTCCGCTGTGGTCATATATCGTGTAACGCAGTAGCTGCATCGTTTGTAATACTAACCCTTCAAAATTGGTATCGTCCGCACGGTCCGTTATATCTCTGTCAACAGATCATCTACAACATTGCATTGTTAGTGAGTTGCGTAGGCATGCAATAAATTGAAACGTAATATTTTACCACAACTCAGTACAGCATTGACACGTCGAATAACTTACCGTTCCTCAATATATTGCTTATTTGTATCGATTTCTCGCAACATCTGAGACGGTCCTTTGAAGAAAAATGCTACCTATATGTTTTAATAGTAGTACGAGCTATTACTGACGTTTCTACCATTTCATATTATAATATTGCAAGGCCAAACCTCCTTCTTTATAGGAAATATGGACATTAAAACAATCACGTTACTCTAATGGTTTGGGGGACTTGTGATAATGTTTTGACTTTTTGACGATCACTATCAGATTTCAAAAAATACCCTGGCTGAGTTTGTTAAACCAAAGCGCGTTTTAAACCCTGGTAACTTTATTTTAAGTTTACGAACAATTATTATCACCAATATCTAATATTTTTAGATGAAGTTTCGAAAGTGGTTGTAATCTGAGCCTAATTTAAATAAATTAATTATGAATTTGAATTTAACGATAATGACCCGGATTTGGGAAGTTGAACAATTTGACAAAAAATTAGTTTTGGTGTTTGATCAAATTCAAATTTAAGGAAATTATTCTCTCATTTATATATAGGTACTTACTCTCACAATCCACTTAGATGTTTAGGTTGTGAATGTCAAAACACAGTTCCCATTTCGAATAACTTATAACGTCAAATATAAATTCCCTGTTTTAAAGCCGTACAGTATTACTGACTTTAAAATAAAGACGACTAGGTCCATTTTACCAACGTAACCGTATTTCGATACTTGAAAACGACTCTACGTTTGGGAGAGCACAGCACGCATTTCATTTCACGCACTTGAATATATTGGCAGCCTCTCTGATGTAGTACCTAATAATATGCTTTTTCCACGTAGGTGACAGTTTCAATTGTCGACGCTAGTCTCAGTTCGCCACAAAATGGTAGACGAAACAAATGCGTTTCAACGATATTTTATAAATGCTAAAAGTTTGTATGCCTACGCTCCATACGTAAGCAAGGCAACAAAGTTCGGATTCTTCTATACCTAAAAAAAGGTTGTGATTTTGGGAGGTTGTAAAACCGACTTTGAAACTTCTTCCACCATTACAAAGCCACGTTATTTGTAAGTGTCAAAGGTTATATTGTATCCCCGTGTTTCCATGGAAACAGGAACTACGTGGTGGAAACCGTAGTGCATCTGCTTTAGATATGATGGGTTCGTAGTCGTCATTGTCGACAAGTTAAATTCATATTCGTTAACTATTCGTTCAATGAAGATGCTATCCATATCATGCTAACATGTGTACCTATAGGTGTCTTCTCCTGACTGATAAATAAATTGCTTTTTTTTAATTTAACGGCAAGTTAGCCCTCGACTGGACCTCTCAAGGTTTTTACGCGGTTTTGTACGGGAACGCTAAATCGTTTTGCGGTACGTCTTTGTCGGTAACTAGCCACGCCCGATGCCTACCAGCAGACCTGAGCCAATTTAAATTTAGTTTAAGTATTAAATCCTACACTGACTCGAGTTAGGAATCAAACCACAGTTCTGTGTTGAGAACTACAGGATTACCAACGCTGGGCATAAGAACATCGCCAAGGCTGTATTTAGTCACAACCCTACGGAAGACTTATCGCAGTAAAATGAAATTTAAATTTCTATGTTGACCCGAGTCGGTATAGCTCTTAGGATCACTGATTGTAAGACCCCTTGCTTTACAATAGGTCATTAAATTAAGTATCGGATGCATTGTATTGAACGGATTTTTAATTTTGCGGTAGACTCATGCGATCCGTACGATGAGGATCAGTGGACGCACTTGTATGATTTTCTATATAAAGAATACTACAATCTGTTTGATGAGATGCGTCCGATACTTTCGATTCGGATCTTTGAACGAATGCCTTTAATGATCTATTGTAAACTAAGGGGGCATAAATTAAAATGATCCTATGACCGATACTGACTTCGGTATTAAGTTTATTTTTTTTGTGGACGCCTTTCATTAAAACGGATATATAAAACGAATGTTCTCTGTCATAGATTTGATAAGCTGGCTGCCGAGCACCACTGCCTCCGCATCAAGCTGTTGGGTGACTGCTACTACTGCGTGTCGGGACTCCCGGAGGCGCGCGATGACCATGCTAAGTGCTGCGTTGAAATGGGCCTTGACATGATTGATGCGATTGCGTAAGTTTTTATTATAAGCTGCCATTTCCCTGACCAAAGATTTGGATAGACAAAAACAAACAGCTTGGATAGACAGCTGCTATTTCCCTGACGAAAGACGTGGATAGACAAAGATCTACAGCTTGGATAGACAGCTGCCAATACCCTGACCAAAATCGTGGATAGACAAAAACAGACAGCTTGGATAGACAGCTGCCATTTCAATGACCAAAGACGTTGTATGTGGCGTGAACTTCATAAATAGAACTTCACAAAAAGTAATAATTTTCCGAGGTGTATTATTTGTATGTATAACTAGCGGACTCGGTCAAGCTTCGCTTTGACTTACGCCTACCCCTACCCTACCCATACCCTACCCATACCCTACTCCTACCCTACCCCTACCCTACCCATACACTATCCTTACCCTACCCCTAACCCTATCCTACCCCTACCCTACCCCTAATTTTCTTTGATATAAACCTCACGGAGTCCGAGACCTTTCCAACGAATGCAAAACCGTGGAAATCGGTTTGTGCGTTCTTGAGTTATAGCGTCAGGAAGGAAAACCCGACTTATTTTTATATAGTAGAAGATATAATGCCAGTCCTAATTGAAAACACTATGCACGATGTGTACTGGTAGGTGCAGAAGGCACAAGGAATGCTATTGCAGTATATTCTTGTAGAACTTTGTCATGAAAATATCAATCGTTAGGTCACGTTCACATTTACGAGTGTTACGACAAAGTAGAAGAGGTAACTCAATATTAAATCAATAATGAAATGTATCACTGTGTACCACGAAAGATAGACATAAACCATCATAGCCACGTTATAGATTCAAGTTCGAACATATTTAGGATTAAAAAAACCGCGCTGTACCAAATCATTGAAGTGGCATGGCTATGCAAGATATTGGAAGTTGTCCTGATAAAATTATCACGTCATCTGTCACTAATCCGATTGGTCTATTCCTGCACGGCTCTGCTCCGTTAAGTGGAAACGCAAGCTAAAGCTTTTCAGCAATATGTCTTTGAGCTAAATCACTTTCGACAGAGCCGGTCTGTTTTTCCTTTCATATAATATATCACATTGCAATTTAGCCGTGTTAGCCCAGTAGATATGACTACCTCCGATTCCAGAGGGCGTAGGTTCGGTTCCGGTCCGGGGCATGCACCTCCAACTTTTCCTTTAAGTGCATTTTAAGAAATTAAATATCAAGTGTCTCAAACGGTGAAGGAAAAAGATCGTGAAAAAACCTGCATACCTGAGAATTTTCTAAATTGTCTACGTGTGTGGAGTCTGCCAATACGCATTGGACCACCGGGGTGGACTATTGGCCTACCCTCTTTCATTAAAAGAGGAGACTCGTGCTCAGACGTGAGCACAATATATGTTGATATATTATTCCAATTTAGGTAATAGGTATAAGATTGGTATGAGTTTATAAAATTGTAAGCATAAGTGATGAATTGAATTTGAATAAATTGCAACGTGTATAAACAATTTTCTCGCTTGCGCTTATACAGCCGTCAAATCCTATTTGAGATTCTATCAACAAAATAAGGAAAAATGTTAGCCGCATTTTTTAAGACAATAAACAACGCAGCCGAAATTTGAATGCCTAGAAAGAAAGGTTAAATTTCGAATAGCCTTCCCAGAATTTTGCAATGGAAGTATGAGTAATCAATCTACGGGTCCTAATAATATCTACAAAATAGCCATATAGATATCTGCCATTCCTTTCAGTCCTATGATAAAAAACTGAAAGAGGAACTATTGACTTGTAGAATACCGACAGATAAGCAGCCATTTGCCTTGCTCCAAGCTTTGCAGTTTTCTTATACCCCCAATACACCACTCGCTGCGAAGTTGATCGAACTTAATCGAATACGGTAATGTAGGCACAAACTTCTTTCGGTTCGTGCAACTTCGCCTCACCTCGCTTATCTTCTGATCGTTGTGAGATTAAAGTTACTGCTAAAAAACGATTAGGCGCACCTCGCTACACATTATTCGATTCACTTCAGGATTTTGTGCAACACATGGACATAGGCCTCTTGCATGGATCTCTAAGCAACAACGGTCTCGAGCCGCCAGCATCTAGCGGCTCCCTGCAACCCGCTTGATATCCTCGGTCCACCTAGTGATTGACCAATACTGCGCTATCCAGGGTCACCATTCCAGCACATTGGGACCCCAACGTCCATCGGCATTGCCACTTCAGCTTCGCTACTCGCTGAGCTATGTCAGTGAGTTTGGTTCGTTTGCGGATCTTCTCATTCCTGATTGGATCACGCAGAAAAAATTCAAACGTAGCTCGTTCCATCGCCCGCTGAGTGACTTTGAGCCTTCTATTAAGGTCCACCTTTTATGGTTTATCTTTACGTGTAATTTCTCTGGCAGCCTGGTTCGTGAGGTGATGGCTGTCAATGTGAACATGCGCGTGGGAATCCACACTGGCCGCGTACACTGCGTTGTGCTCGGCTTGCGCAAGTGGCAGTTCGACGTGTGGTCCAATGACGTCACACTCGCCAACCACATGGAGAGCGGCGGCGTGGCTGGGTAATATTTATTTGTATTCATCATCATCATCATCATCATCACCATCATCATTACCAGGTGTTTCCTGGGTCGGATGCAGAAAGCAGTAATACTTGAGACGGCGCTTAGTGTGAGGACGTCACTCTGGAGCCCTAACCAAACTACTGGATGATATTTTAATATTTTTTTTAAATGTTTATATTTTTACAGAACTTCCATTTGATTTTATGATATGTACTCGTAGGAAATATTGACTGAACTAAAGCAAATCAAAAGGCAATGATAATCAAGCCTAATAGCTCAACGGTAAAGCGGCCGGACTCATAACCGTTGCGTGCACTTCATAGATGCATAAACACAATGCATACCCTGAGAATTCATTAGGTACCTGTATTGGAGAAGGAATTTTCCATTTTGTACAATTTGTACCTATAGTGCATACCCTAGTTAAAAACCTTGTGCACGCCACTGACCGTGGGTCGGTGGTTTGATCCTCGCCCCGCGGGACTATTGTCGTACCCACTCCTAATACAGTCTTTCCCGACTAGTTAGAGAATGCCATATTTAAAAATATATTGCGAATATTCTTTAAAAGATAAAGGAAGAAGAAGAAATACTTGTTGCACACAAAAATACAATTATAAATTAAAACAATAAAAAGATAAATTAAACTTAGCATGCAAAGGCGGCCTTATTACTAAAAGTAATCTCTACCAGGCAACCCCTGACGAGAGAACTTGCGAAGAAAGAGCGAGAAGATGCAATATTATATGTAATTATATATATAATTAATTAAATAAATATAATATTACGTAAATATAATATTAAAATTTATATATGTTTTACATAATTTATTACAACTAAAAAAATATATATAATAGTAAATAACAATAAAAGGTTCCTTTATTTAATTGAAAATTTAAACTGTGTTGTTAAGGCGCGTGCACATCACCAAGGAGACGCTGGACTGCCTCGGTGGAGAGTACAAGGTGGAGCCCGGCAACGGTGGCGAGCGCAATGCCTACCTGAAGGACCACAACATTGACACGTACCTCATTGTTCCCGATGACACGAGCCGGGTGGTAAGTCACTTTAAGCTTGCAGGACCTTGTTATATGCAGTCCTATGCCTTGTTATCTTACAGGCTTGTTATATTCCTGACAACATAACACAATATTCGTGTACACTGTACAAATATTGGTACGAGATCTGGCATAAAAACTATGTACCCTCATCTGTTATTTATTTGGAATAAGAAATAAATGATAGAAAATGTATACATTGACACATTGCAAATAGGGTGCCTAGCTAAATTGCATTCAATGAGTATTATAGTGGGGTTGCTAGATATAATCAGTTAAGTTGTGTTATTTATATACCGTCATCAGTTATTTAGTCATCTAATATGTCAAATGAAAGCTTTTTTTATTCTTATTAATTGCCACTTATCTAGTGTACGGTTCTGTGTCTAATCGCAATTTAACTACGCAATTTGTCACTGTGAATATAATCTAACATTTATTTCTTATCACTAATAAATAACAGATGAGGGTATGTATTTCTATTGTCGGATCTTGGACCATTATGTATTATGGCAAAATCTGAGAATTGATCACTTCATTGTTTTGTTCATCATATCAAATGCCGTGGCCTGTAGACCTAAGTTGCGTACAAAGACATATCTCGAGAAAAACAATTGACGACCAGTTGAAGTGCAATCGAAAATGTGTCTATCTCTCTCTGTCGTTGCGTTGAGACGAAAGAGAGCGATATTTTAACTCCGCCGCTATTGGTGGTCAATATCTCTTTTTCTCTTCACGAACTATTCTTTGACGCACGCTAGCCCTACAGACCTTATATATAGTAGGGTAGTTGACACAATGTAAAATGTCAAAAAGTATCCATTTTTCCAAATGCCAAAAACACTGTCCGCCGTTTCGCGGTGTCATAGTATTATTAAACTTATACACGTCAAACTAAAGGATGACCGATTTTTTGCTTAAAAATGATATAAAGGTCTTACAGGCTTTTACACTCGCAGTTTTCCTGGAATCTCTTTAAATACACAATAATTTTAATATCAATTACTATACTTTCAAAAATGTGTAAATGTGTAATCATTTTAATAAAAAGCTGAAAGGCGAAACTGATAATCAAAACTTTGTTGACTTAATATCACAGATAATATAGACCATCATGGCGGATAGCGTTTTCGGATATTTAATTTATGGTTGTTTTAAAAATAGATGTCAACTAGCCTATTGATCACTTCAAGATATTATTATGGTTGATAATTTCATGAAACGATCATATTTCATAAAATGGAAATGACTTTCCCATCCAGAAACACTTTGCCGACAAGAATTGTCTACTGTTACCTACTGTCACCCAGGCACACATCACCTTCAAGAAGTATAGAGTCGCAAAATTTTTGACCTGGACCCTGACTGACCCGGTGGCCAAAACTGGAACAAACGTCGCGGCGATCGCCATTTTGCAAAACATTGTACTAAACGCTCTGGTTTCTTGGTTTTAACAATGTTTATTTATATTTTATGTTATCAAATTTCATATTACACAACTCTACATAAAAAAAAATTTTTTCTTTATCCTTGATTTTATTTTATGTTTTTCTTTTTCCTCATGCTTCAAAATTAGCAGAACCCTGTTTTTCCTGCGTAGTTACCATTACCGTAGGAATAGAAGGATGAAATATAGCTATGTTACTCCTTGATGTAGCTTGATATTAACATCATCATCATAACAGCCGATGGACGTCCACTGCAGGACATAGGCCATTTGTAGGGACTCCTAAACATCACGATCCTAAGCTGCCTGCATCCAGCGAATCCATGCGACTCGCTTGATGTCGTCAGTCCAATACTGAGCTTTTTACAGGTGAATTTTTTAAATCGGTCCAGTACTTTCAGAGTATATTCAATGAAAACACACAATCAAATCTTGCTTCTAATATTAGTATAGAAAAAAATCAATAGTTTTGATATTTTCAATTCACGCAGCATCTACTGATTGTCACATAAGTGATAAATAACAATTAGAGGCTAGTTTTGTAAATGTCTCAAAGAAGGTAAAAAGGTCGTCTAGGAGGTGTAAATGTGATCCTGAAACATTTTGTTAGATACTCGTATCGTCCATTTATACGATATTTAAAGTACGAGATTTAAATACACTTTAAATATTGTAATGACATAATTTGTTAGTAAATAAGCAAAAAAAGAATTTATTTAATACATGCACACAATAACATATCATCAAATTACAAAATTAGTTTTATAAGTTTTTTAATACTGAAACTTCTATTTCTAAAACTACCTTGGTTAGGTATGGAACAGAAAGAAGATAGTTGATTATAAATGTAACTGACACGAAGTTTTTCAGAGATTTCGTGTTGTTACTCGTGCTCTATTAATCTATGGAACGATTTGCGCAGTAATTTAATTGTGATGAAAGTACTGAAGATATGGTTTACGGTGTATTTCCTTTGCCTTTTCCTGCGGGAAAGAATACAGTTAAAACATCAAAATCAATTCTGATGCTCAAAACATAATTATAATACTGATTTTTATTTAATACCATAATTAATTTAATTACTGATTTATAAATAGTTCCAGTGTTATTACTAACTCCAGCTCTAATATATAATAAACTCCACCTGATATATAGGATCTAAAATCCCTTATCTAAGACGACCTTCACCGACCTGTCTACTAGATGAAAACTTTTTTATATCAAGTTAAAAATATCAATAAATTTCTTGACAAAGGGTTGCCTAAAAATTCAGTCGAGAATATTACGAGTATTAATTATCAATTTCATTACTTTTACTAGTTTGGTAATAGAAAAACTCCAATTACAAACGAGCGAGCGAAAGTATGAAGCCTATAAAATATGCAAACGTTAGGTTGACTATTATTTTCCTATCTCTTGGGTAGGCAGATATAAACAGGTAAATCAAGCACACAGCACTGGTCTAGTTAAGTATTAAATTTCATTACGAACACGATGGTATAGAGTTATCAGCGAAAAATCAGTCCAGGATCTCGCATATCATCAGGTCTATGATTATTCATATCCTGGACTGTAATTTTTTGGCAAAACATTGGAAATTTATTAATAACATATTGAGTACTTTTCATGCAGTGGGTATTCATTCACAGGTCGGTGGGTCGATTTTATTCGGATCCTTACATTGAAAATTATTTACATGAGATTAGATAAAGTAGAGTACAAAATGTGCATAACTTGGCATTAAAGCTCTGATGTCTCTATTATAAAACTCACTTCGTTCGTTTTATAAAATTCACTAGTGCTTAAATGGCCGTATGTTACCGTTTTATAATCTATTGTTTTATTGTAGGTAAGATGTATAATATACATATATTATTTTATATTGAAATTAAAAATATATCGCACTCTTAACACCATGAAAAAATTACACTTGAGCTTTCTACCTTAGAGAAAAAATAAAAAACTGAGGGTTTCCTGGAAGCGGTGAAAATGTTCAGCATAATATAAATGCATTTTCATAAAATATTTTTAACATGGTAGCACGGCTACTAATAATGTTACGACCAACTTAATTAGTCTCATAATTTCCTTAGGTGAAGCGCACGGTAAATGACAAACATGTTTACCTTCTAAAGGAAATTAGTTATTAATAATGAAGTTACTTTGCAAATATCTTATAGTTATATTAAACAGCTACAATTACTAATACCTTCATGTAATTGAACTGGAATTACGAACAAGTCTGATGAGAGTTATATTGTTATTATAATTATATTTATACAATTGTACATATTCAAACTTTATTTCGTTGTCCATATTATTCTGCCGTCCTAATGAAGAGTGCAATAAGTCGTGTTTTTGGGCAAATTGATTTAAGTCCATATTCGTAATCAGGAAAATGAGTTCTATATTTTCGTCTTAGACGTCTTTTTTGTATCTTCAATAGTTTAGGTTTTGTTGTTTAGCATAACTGCAATATGTAGTATTACAATTTGGAAGTAGCTAATCATAACTGAAATATCTTGAGTTATGACTTGGATAGCTTGTCGTGGTGCTAAAAGTTAGCGTTGGTATATAAGTCAGGCAGTCGGTTTTTTATACATACCTATAAAGAATATAGAATATATTCTAGAGTTTCTAGCTAGCTCTTCTCAGCAGTACATGCCCTCCGAACTGATGTATCTGCAAATAGACAAACTTGACGTTTCAATATTGTTGTAAACTAGATCAATTGTTGTTTTTTTTTAATTTTAAATTTTACCAAATTTATCTAAGTTCATTGTTTGATTATCTACCAGGACAAGAAGCCACAGAACTCGTTCGCATTGAATGGGAACATTTCGAAGGAGATGCGCGTCATGGGCCATGGTTCGCAGCAAGGCAGAAACACCGCAAAGTAAGTTTCATGTCACACAACAAAAATTATTATAATTTAAGTACATATTATCAGTATAAAATAATAATGTATTATGATTTTCATAAAAGCCGTGATAGCCCAGTGGGTATGACCTCTGCCTCCGATTCCGGAGGGTGTGGGTTCGAATCCGGTCCGGGGCATGCACCTCCAACTTTGCAGTTGTGTGCATTTTAAGAAATTAAATATCACGTGTCTCAAACGGTGAATAAAATCATCGTGAGGTGAAAACCTGCATACCAGAGAATTTTCTTAATTCTCTGCGTGTGTGAAGTCTGCCAATCCGCATTGGGGCAGCATGGTGGACTATTGGCCTACTCCCCTCTCATTCTGAGAGGAGACTCGAGCTCATCAGTGAGCCGAATATGGGTTGATAATGATGATGATTTTCATAAATCGTGTACCTCATTAATAATTCTTTACTTAACACTACAATGTTCAGTGTCTTTTCTTCAGATTTATTATATTATTATTTTTTGACAGGATTTCAAAAATATAAAACATTTAAGTAACGAACAATTAGTCGAGTCAATTTAACCTTTATTAACGACTAGCGACCCGCCCTGACTTCGCACGGGTGCAATGCTGATACTAACGCGCTATTTATTGGCACGCTCCCGCCGCCAACGCTACGTCCCGCAATTTTTAAATTTGTAATATCTTCGTAAATATTCATTTAAATCAACTGCTGTAAAGGACCATAAAGATCTATATTAAATCATATTTAATAAGATAAGGATTAATCCTGTATTGGTTGAAATCGTTTCGAAAATTAGCCATTATTTGTCGTAAAAGGTAAATGACAAAAAATGCTATTTTGGGATATCCATAAGAGACAAACCATCGCCAAGTTTTTTGTAGACCTTTTCAATGTTTACTATACTTAGTACATTATTTTGATAAATCTCGTAGGGTTCAGCCTGCGGAGTAGCCTGCGAAAAAAATGTAATTATTTACGACATCGCATTAGAAACCTCAAAAATACCAGTATTTTTCCACTATTTAATGGATGTTTTTATACATATAAAATTTCCTCTTTAATCACTCTATCTATTAAAAAAACCGCATCAAAATTCGTTGCGTAGTTTTAAAGATTTAAGGATACATAGGGTTATAGCGATAAAGAAAGCGATTTTGTTTTATAATATGTAGTGATGAATGATGGAACCCAAACTAAATAGATTTTTGTAAAAATATATATTTAAGAAACTTCTATAATTAAATAATGAAAGCTTAACTATTTTAATAAGTATCAAATATTTTAGTATACCATTACAAATAAAAGTTGTTATCCTCATAAATAACTATGATCATATTCATTTAAAATGTCACATAATGGAATTTGTAATAATTTTTCTTTTCTTCATCATCATGATCTTGCCCCTCAAAATTTCAATTTTTAATTCATTTCTATATGAATTTTTAATTTCTTGTAATCTAATATGTAGAAAGCTTATGTCGGAATATTTATTAAAGTTTTATTATTATTACACTTTCGCCTTACTGTGTTCCTAGCGTGTATGCCCTTTCAATAGACAATAGTTAATACAATATTGTTCAGTAAAAAATGTTCCGTCATCGGCTTGTTCGCCAAAATTAGTAGTGTTTATAAAAAAAGGTGTTCTGAAAAATCTATTTTTTTTTTTTTTTTTATTTTGAATAAGCAAGCGCTTAGGTGCAATCATGCCTGATGGTAAGCGATGATGCAGCCTATGGTGGAACGCGCTTGCCTAGAAGATATTATAGCTTTTGGTTGAAACATTCTTGAAGTAACTTTGAAAGTGCTTAGATTAGATAGGATAGTCGAACTACGCAACTAATTACGATGTTCCTGTAGATCAATATTGGAGTTCACTGAAGAGTTGGGTTATAGTTTTAAACAAGAACTTAGTTTGAAAGAGAACTCCCTCATGACCGTGATGTTGGGCACTCTGCCCTTAGTCTTGCTAGTGTATTACGAATTGTATTTTAAATAAATAAGATACAAGTGAAAGATATACTTACAGCAACTTTAGGTGTGATTCTAAACCCACGTCTTACTAGACACGGGCATAAGTTAGTTATTTCTGCATATCGTCTCCAAAGAGTAAAAAAATCTTTTGTAGGTTTGAGTGTACTCTTCTATAATAAGATCCCCAAGACTGTGATGGACCTGCCAATGCATAGCTTTAAGCAATGTGTTAAAAAACATTTACTTAGTCGAGGGTACTACAACATTGATGAGTTCCTTAATGATAAAGATGCTTGGAGGCCGTTGGATCAGCTTCCACCTTCACACAGGAAGTAAAACTATAAGAAATGTAAACAGTAATTGTTATCAATTGTAAATTACAATACTGTATGACTTTTTCAAAAGAGCAACTGTTGAGTTTCTTGCCGGTATCTTCTCAGCAGGACCTGCCTTCCGAACCGGTGGTAGAATCTTTACAAATAGTAACGTTGACGTGTCAAAAGTGCTTGTAAACTGAGCCTACTTGAAATAAATGATTTTTGATTTTGATTTTTTGATTTTGATTTTTTAAACTAAAGCTTTAGCATTATTTTCATAACAAGCTTTAAGACAAATACGAATACTGTTTCAATCGTATAGTGTTAATATATAACTTTCAATAACAATGATTGTCTCACAACGTGTCGCTAATTTTCCGCCGTTAACGTCGATTCTGTGCACAATGTGCAGGCAAGTGGAAATTTTAATTAGGTACATCCCACTCAGTTTTACACCTCAGCGCTTCAGGATCCGTATTTCTAATCTATATTAGATACGTCATGTACTAATTAATGCTTTTCTTGGCAATAGGTATGATCATAAATGCCACAATATGATTTATTAGCTGCTGCGTCTTAATCCAGTCTATAATCTATGTTAATTCAAAATTTCAGCTAGTCAGTTAATTCCGGTTCAGTAGTCACGACGTGAAAGACTAACTCATTATATTCCATACCATCATAACCATCAGTTTTTCGCAAATCTCACAAATATCATGGATATTTTCGGGATATAAAGTAGTCTATGTGTTAATCTAGGTTATTATCTATATACATTTTAAATTTAAACCAAATCGCTTTAGTAGTTGCGTTTTGCGTTATAAAGTAACAATCATCCAAACATCAATACAAACTTTCGCGTTTAATACAATGTATTAGTCGACGATACGAACCTGTCAAAATTCGTTAAACCGGAAGGAAAAGTACAAACAATAAAAAACATACATACAGCCGAACGTAGAACCTCCTCCTTTTTGGAAGTTGGTTAACAATAGTTCATTCGACGCGGGATAATATTCTAAGAAAGTTATATTCTTTTTATTTCCTGTAATCTTAAATTGCAGATTTTATAATCTAAAAACAAAAATCTTAAATAGGGCCTCAGCTTTTTCACAATAACTAAAAAACTATAATGATATTGAAAATTTTTGAAAAACTCCATATAAGAAGATAACTTTTAGTAGCACATGAGATACTACTGACAAACTAAAGTTTCATCGCTGTGGGATCTTTGAACATATTATTTAAAAATCCAAATACATTATGCATTCTTGCTTTAAATAACTAGCAGACGTCTGCGACTTCATCCGCGTGAAATTCAATCTAAACTCTCAACCCCTATTTCACCACTTTAAGGGATGAGTTTTGAAAATTCTTGAATCACATAATATTTATTTTCTTATCATTTATTTTAGAAATTTCCATACAAACTTTCAACACCTATTTTACCGCCTTTTATTTTCTTTTTAGGGTCAAAAAGTACCCTATGTTTTGCTACATTTAGCATTATACTAAAATTAATCTTGATCTGCTCAACCGTTTAGCTGTGTAAAAGTAACAGACGGACAGACAGACTTACTTTCGAATTTATAATATTAGTATAGATTCCACAGTATTACTAATATACGGAGAAGAGCAAATTATAATTTAGACATAAATTAATGGTTACTATTTCTCACGTGTTGGTATGGTTGCGATAAATTACGTATAAACCTTTCAGCTATCCAATAAACTGAGTCTAAATGGTTGTAACGAATCAAAAATACTATAAAAACCTATTCAATCTGACATGCTATGTTTTTGCAACCACAGGAGCGGAGGCGATGCCAGCGCTGAGAATAAGCAGCCAGAAGATGAAGTGAACGAGTACCTCATGAAGGCGATTGATGCTCGCTCAATTGACCGACTCCGTGACGAGCACTGCTTCCCATTCACGCTGAAGTTCCGTAACAAGAAGATTGAAGCCAAGGTATTTTTTTTTTATTTTGTATGCTTATGCACTTATTTCAGAATCGGTGAAAAACACAGATTACCATGTTTAAGGTAAATCTTACCTTACCTCAAATGTGATAATCTGAATTATTCTTGCGAGACTCATTATTAACAGCCGATGGACGTCTACTGCTGGACATAGGCCTCTTCCATGGACTTCCAAATAAAACAGGCTCGAGCCGACAGCAAGGAGCAGGAGAACTGCGAATGACCAACCCTTGCGAGACTATTAAAAAGAAAATCTTGAAAATAAACAAAGTTCTTTTTACACTAATAGTGATATAACAAATGTTACGTATATGCCGTGATAGTTATAAAAAGCAAACAAAGTAATTGGAAACCTATGTGCAAGTTCATCTTTGTTTGATTTATGATTTGATCGTTTCCATTTTTTTTTTTAACTTTCAACCTTAAAGTCAAACAAAATCGATCGTTACTGCCCAGTTTCTATATTTTTTCTACTATTAAATATAGCCTTTCAATACCGATTGGCCGGTAAACCTATTCAAAGTTCCAACTGTTCAAATACCAATTTATATCGGTGTGCAGCGGTAAAGGTAGTTTATTTGACATCAATTTAGTTTCTATTTCAGTATACGAATTTTAGTTTTACGAGAGACGTGATAGCCCAGTGGATATGACCTCTGCCTCCGATTCCGTAGGGTATGGGTCCGAATCCGGTCCGGGGAAATGCACCTCCAACTTTTCAGTTGTGTGCATTTTAAGTAATTAAATATCACGTGTCTCAAACGGTGAAGGAAAACATCGTGAGGAAACCTGCATACCAGAGAATTTTCTTAATTCTCTGCGTCTGTAAAGTCTGCCAATTGGGCCAGCGTGGTAGATTATTGGCCTAATCCCTCTCATTCTGAGAAGAGACTCGAGCTCAGCAGTGAGCCGAATATGGGTTAATAACGACGAAATACAAATTTTATTAACAAGGTAAATTTATATTTTAATGATGATACTAATGCTACAAAACTTTTATAAAAAAGTATTGTACTTGCTAATTAAAGTTAAATAATCTAAGTAAATTAACTTATCTAATATTGCAGAAGATTAATTGCGATACTCACGGAAAAGATAAAAATATCATAGTATTTTAAACCTGAGACGAAGTTAAAACTGAACTAAATGACAGGAATTATTCGTTAGTCAAAAGACGTGTTTCAATAGATAATGATACTACATTCCCGACACCAATGTCTTCCAGTTTTTAAAAGAATCACTTACAATTACTTTGTAATATATAACCCCAGTATCATAAACACAAAGGGCGATGAAACGATCTATGCTCGGAGTTTCTATACGTAATCGAATTAGAAATGAGATCCGCAGAAGAACCAAAGTCACCGACATAGCTCAACTAGTCTGGCTGGCTAGCGTCAATACTGGCTGTTTTTGGTACATTTGTCTAAAAAACACAAACGCTGGTGTGCGTGCGCACTTCGTTATCTGTGCAGAAATGACAAACGCATGAAAATGTCATCATATGGAAAACAGGCAGATGCAAATTCATTTTTAGAAAGTGTGTTCAATGTGTGTTTCCTCGCAAATGTGTTATAAAATATCGTATAACATACGTGCGCTTCGATAATTACAGCCTCTGTTTCCTTACTATAGCTCTCGCCTTTGGCTCGAGCTGCAATATCGGCTGTGATTTTCAACTTACCGCACTTATATCGTAATTTACTATTACAATATTGATATCAAAATCGCATATGCAGTTTACAATTTATAATAAAAGGCCGTTCTGCTTTTGTTTATTTTTTTAATCCTCGCTAGCGTGAACCATCGGCAATGGGTGAGCTAACTTAATTAAAAATGTTCCTATCAAACGAATTTCCGCATCCGCACCTACGAACAATACGTATTTGGCTACAACCGCCTATATTTCAATACGTTCCCCTTTTTGAACCTTTTGTTGCCTTTACATTTTAATTTTATTACCATACTAGTAGATGCCCGCGACTTCGTCCGCGTGAAACCCTACTACTACCTTACCCTACAACCACACTAGTTACCCTACCATGCAGGGGATTAGTAGTGACTCAACCTTACCCATACCCTACCCCTAACCTACTCCTACCCTACCCCTACCCTACCCCACCCCTACCCCTACCATACCCATACCACACCCCTAACCTACCCTACTATGCGACGGAAGCTTAAAAAATGGAGTTACTTCTCCCGTTTTCCCAACATTTCGCTTCTCTGCTCTGGTCCTATTGATCGTAGCGTGATGAAAAGTATACTATAACCTGCCCAGAAGTATGAAGAATAATTTTACCAAGTTTCATTAAAATCCGTCGAATAGTTTTTGTTTCTATACGAACATACAGACAGACAGACATACAGACAGACAGACAGACAAAAAAATCGAGTCGTCAGTCCACCTGGTGGGGGGTCGGCCACTGCGCTTACTAGTGCGGGGTCGCCATTCCAGCACTTTGGGACCCCAACGTCCATAGGATCTTCGAACTATGTGTATGAAAAGTCAGTATTCTAGTTAAATTCGTGTTTGATTTTGTCTTGTATTTGCAGTACACGTCGGAGAGAGACAAGATGCTGGCGCTGTACTACACTTGCTCCATGTTCTTGTACGCTGGCGTGACGATTCTTCAGCTCATGGTCTTCGATCTGTAAGTTTTTTTTAAAATATTGACCATAATAATAACATTTAAAAAAAATCAAAATTCTTTTATTTCAATTAGGCTGAGTTTACAAGCACTTTTGAAAGGTCAGGTATATGTTAAAATTTAATTTTAACACTATATTAAGACTTTATTGACTAGTGGTCTTCTTCGGCGTTAAATTCAATATTGAAATATGCTATAATAGAATGTAGGCTTTTATTTTGCGCGATCTTAACTTATCTCTATACAAAATTTCATTAAAATCGGTTCAGCGGTATAGGCGTGAAAGGGTGATAGACAGATTTACATCCGCATTTATAATATTATAGCTTGGCAAATTCGTTGATGACACTCCCATGATATGCGGGCGACGGGGAGAAAGGCCTGCCTACATGCGCTTCCAAAAACGAGCTTATACCCGCGTATTAAACGCTAGTCTGAAATAGGTCTAACAATTATTGAAATTTATGTGTGTGTAATGTATATTATTATCTAGTATGGTATAGTATAGTATATTATTTAGTAATAAATAGACCTCTATCCACTTTGACCTTCTGTGGACTCGAAATATAATTTAATTTAATTTATAAAATATATTTTTTTTTTTAATTTTTATATAATTTAAATTATAAAATATTTTTTTTTGTTTAATAAATAATACGTTGTTTTCAGCACGGTGGGTACGGCAATCCCTATGGTCCTTTCCGGGGTATTCACGAGCTGCCTCACCTACTTGGTCCACAGCATTGGTTACCGGGTTAGTATCTCTATTAACTTTTTCTTATTTTTATCAAATTTAAAATAATCAATATTATTTCATATATTATGTACATGGAATAGGGGTCTGAAATAAAATTACGTATTTTTATAATTTTTTCAAACTACTAAAACGCAGTTCTCTATTTTGTGAAGTCAAGATGTTACTTGATGTCACTAAAGGAATATACGTCAAACTAATAATTTTGTCAAACACTAAACCCTCTAAGCCCACTAAACCTTAATGTTAAGGTTTAGTGTTAACGTGACGTCATGAAACAAGTAAAATATAGACCATCATGGCCTACAGTGCTTTGGCTCATCATTAACAGCCGATGGACGTCCACTGCTGGACATAGGCCTCTTGCATGGACTTCCAAACAAAACGGTCTCGAGCCAGCATCCAGCGGCTCCCTGCAACCCGCTTGATGTCTTCGGTCCAACTCGTCAGTCGGGGGGTCGACCAACACTGCGCTTTCCGGTGCGGGGTCGCCATTCCAGCACCTTGGGACCCCATCATCCATCGGCTCTTCGAACTATGTGGCCTGCCTATTGCCACTTCAGTTTCACGACTCGCTGAACTATGTCAGGGACTTTAGTTCGTCTGCGGATCTCCTCATTTCTGATTTGATCACGCAGAGAAACCCCAAGCATAGCTCGCTCCAGCGCCCGCTGAGTGACTTTGAGCCTTCTAATAAGGCCCATAGTTAGCGACCAAGTCTCGAATCCGTAGGTCATCACTGGCACACGCACTGTTCGAAGACTTTCGTCTTCAGGCACTGAGGAATTTCAGACGTAAAGATGTCGCGGAGTTTCTTTTAACTTGACTCAAATACCTACGCAAGAATATCCACCAGCTCTTGGATTATACGATGTGACGTAAGGAAGCGGTCCGCTAGCCGTAAGAGTAGCCGTTTCAGGCCTTAGTGCCCATAACTTAACATTATGTGTACTGTGTGTGTGTATCGATGTCTGTTCACTTCGTATACAGGATGCTCGGGAGTATTTCCCATAACTTCAAGGTGTTGACGAGTCCACTAATAGGAGCCGAACTGCATAAATAATATTTTTTCAAAAAATTCCGACTGTCAAAGTAACACACGCCTTTATCTATCCATTTTAGAACATATGTTCATTGATAATTTTGAATTAATTTTTGTTAAAGAATATAAGCCTAGAGTTACGGGAAATACTCCCGAGCATCCTGTATAAGTTTACCAACGCCGTTGAAACCTGCGATTTTGTTAAATTTATTTATCGTATTCCTTTATACAGCGGGCGAATAAGCGCATAAGGCGACTGTCAGCTATTTTGCACAACAATCGGTCGATGGCTCAAGTGGCCTCAGTCATGATGATTGCTTCCGTGGTGCTTCAGATCCAGATTGTCATGGTATGTTTATGGTATAAAAATAACATTTTTCATACATCGTATTTATAGCAGTGTCTTCATTTTAAACATTTGAGTTAATGGTATTGCTGGTTTTTGGACAATACCTCCCAATTATAAAACATCACATTTATAGTTATGAAAAAATTTCCTTTACGAAGTTCCATTAAGGTACATTCGTGTAGACTACGCGTTTTAAGGGACTCTACAGACATCTTCAGTTCAATGCGATGTAGGTAATCGTTTGTAGCCGTACCAAAATACCTAGTACTTACCAGTGAAATTCATTGCCACAGTTTCATTGTTTTTTTTTAATTATCTACTCATAAGAATATCTACTGCCATAAAATATAGAGCTGGAGTCAGCGACTTCACTTTGAGCAGTAAATTGTCTGGATGAACTACGGTAGTGGTTCGTGTATACGGATATCTGTAGATCGCTTAACTACGCCATAGATGTGGCGTGCATATTGCCGTAGGTTGTTGACCCATGTTGTTTTTTCAATATGGCTTTGAATACATTTAGCCATTCATCGAGTAAAATTTTTTATCAAGTATTTTGCCCTACTTGAGCGAAAGTGGTCAAATATAGTCCATCGTCCGTCGTTGGCAGTCATGCTTTAGTAAGGCGAAAGCAACCTTACTGAAACTTTTGCTAGAGTCCACCGAGAAAATCGAATTAATCTCTTAAAACACTCTTGTTCAACCTCCACTTCATTTGTGCACCTTTACAGAATTATATTGAATAAAATGTATTCTACTTTATGCAATAAAACTCTAAAATGCAGCTGATTAATAAAAACAAAACGAAAGCTTCATGTCATACCTACGATTTTCCCGCGAAACTCTACCCGTATTTTACGCGTAGAGCTTGCTACGCGTTTTTAAGCGCGCTACAGACATTCGTAGCTAACCGCACACATCTTGTAAAAACTACGTGTCAAAAACCTACTCCTGAATCTCTAACCAAACCTGCAAGAGAGTGTGGTCGGAGTGGAACTCCACCACTAGAGAGCTATAGTTTGACAACTTCGTTCGTAACACTCCCGATGGTCCGCGCGGGCCCGGGGACGGGTAGCGATGAATGAAAAACCCGCGACTGATGCACCTCTCTTCCACGCACGCACGATTTTACACCCGCGCAGTCTTTCCCCCGTCACTCGCATATCATGGGAGTGACATTAACGAACTTGCCAGACTATAGGTAATCTTACTATAGTCCATTTACTCATTCCGTAGAATTCTGACATTTCTATTTCCGTTTCCGGTGTTTCTATATGTAAAACAGTTCCCATAAAAAAAGATGACAAGTTCAACTAAAACTTATTCTTTCGATTCTAAAACTGAAATTTATACAGACTTAAGTTTTAACTTAATTATAAATCAATATAATATTATCTTTATTTTAAGCAACACATTTTTACAAAATATCAAATTCGATAGAAATGACGTGGGGAAAAAATAAGATCAACTAGCCAGACCAGGAAAGACAGCAGATTTCACAAACCTTTTTAATAAAATGAAGTATTATTTGCGATGTTGTTTTGGACTCTATAAAAATATTAATTGAATTTACGTTCAAATGCAATTTCCATAGCTTTATAAACACCAATAACCTGTTTATACACCACAAAAATATAGACACCCTGTTTATTTGTTAACACTAGAATCGACAACATCACAATTTTGTCCCATCCGCAAGTTTGTTTGTCTGTAACTTTTTATTTTTTTTATTTAGGTCCTTGAAACTTATTGACTTAGCTTATTTATTGCATTTTATTATACTTTTAATTTGAAAACAATAATATTTAATATATTGGTTTGTTTGCATTTAATAGGCTCCAAAATTACTGAACAAATATAATTCGATGTTCAATCATTATCATATATAATATAATATATAATAGATTTATCATAGATTTAGCAGTACAACACAGTATCACTATTCTTCGTTTACCCAAGCCAAGTTCACTGCAAGCTCAACTCAATCGAGTTAGTTTGGGTCTAGCAGGCTACGGGTCATGTGGCGAGACCACCATCTAATTAATAATGTTCATTTTTTTACGTTTAATATTGGGGATAATGATGATGATGTTGATGAAAATGATGATAATGGCGACGACTATGATGTTAATTGATAAATAGAACTTTCTATAATTACTTCTGATTTTTTCCTAACATAGCAAAATAAATTATTTTAATTATACTATAAAGTGTGCATTATTTGGTTTTTTTTTATTTAAATTACTAAATAATTATTTCTGCAATAAATTTAGGTGAAATCAATTTTCTTAAATTTATAGTCAAATTTAAAACCTTGTATACGGTTTCAGGGCATTCACTTGTACTACGAAGAGAACCCTCTCACGGCACACGTCTTCAAGTGTCCTGAGAACGTCAACGAGGTAAGTTCTTGATAACAAACAGGTAAATTACGTGACAGTGAAGTCCGTATCCGTGACTCGTCTTGTAATGTTGTTCTCCCCGTCGTTCATTTAGACACTGGATACAGAAACATTGAATTTAAAATGCACAAATGAGACGAATATCTTAGCATTCCATGGATTCACCGTGCAGGTACCGGGTCCATCGCGTGGTAGAGAAAAAAACACCGAGCAAAGTCCAGGACTTGTGACTACTGGATGTAGGGTTAAGGAATTCCTTGACGTTGTTCTTCCTGCCTAGCCAAATTTGGTAAGATCCTATTAGAACACCTTTGGATACTCGTTCTAATATAGAACTAACTGCACTTCTAGAGAGGCTAAGGTCTTTAGGCAAGTTATAGATTTGCTGGTTATCCTCTCGCGCCTACTTCTACGGCGTACAGACTAACTACATAGCCATTTTTAGTTAATTCATTTGTTAGGTCATAATATTTATTCACTTTTATACTGTGGTCCTTGTAATGTTAGTCTCTAAAAGTACTGTTCGCTTAGTTTGTTTGGACAGAAGGAAAATTTCGAAATAGCAACATCCCCTGGGATTTTATAATGTTTCTCATACGTATCCATTAATAAAGTACAGTCTGGTGCAGAACCTAGGATTGAGTAAGGCTTACTAGATGAATTTGTTATTGAACCTACTTTGACGAAGTTATCTTATCTTTTATTTGTAGTCAATCCTTTTTGAGCTCTAGCTACTGAAAGGCTTAGCTTCACGTATAATTTGGAGTACTCTCTCATGACGACGTGAGTAAAGACCCCTATCCAGGAGCACCTTGCGTCCAACCAACAAGTATTGCAAGATTTTTCAGTGGCTTTCCCCCATCGTACTAAGTTGTTCTGATCTGGGAGAGTCGTTTGAAAGGCATTAAGATAGAATTTTAATAAGGCAGCTCTCCTAAGGATAACCACTCATTTTGAATTTCTAAATTCATTGCGTGGCTATAACTTTATAAATTTTAAGAAATATAAATTAAAAATAGAAGCTCACTTTAGTTTCCGACTGTATGAGCCGTGGGCGTCTTAAAGAGACTTTAACGGCATCACCGAGGGCTTTGGGCGATCGTAGAAGCATCGCTTGATGGGGCCTAAAGGCAGAAAACAGATGGATGGAACGACTCCCTAAAGGTGGCGGACCTCGGCTTAGAGGTTCTAGATGGGTGTGTTGAACTGCGTGACCAACGATTGGTGTGATGACTCCGTGACCGTGGATGGAGCCTATGACCGGATGACGTTAGAAATCGGGCATCTCACTTGAACTACCCATTTCTAAATGGTATTAACCCATTGGATATGACTGCGATTCGGAGAGTGTAGGATCGTATCCGATCCGGCACCTTCAACTTTCAGTTATGTGCATTTTAAGAAATTAAATTAAATATCACGTGTCTCAAACGATGAAGGAAAGACATCCTGTAGAAACCAGCGTACCTGAGAATTCTCTTTCTCTACGTGTGTGAAGTCTGCCAATCCGCATTGGGCCAGCGTAGTGGAATCATCATCCGAATGATCGTGAGGTTGAGGGGTGGGTTGTCCCTAACCATTTCTAACAATTGTTTTATTTCTTTCCAGCGCTACCTACAACTGACGCTGATGGCAATGATGCTATGCGCGGTTCACCAGGTTCTGGTTACGGTTGTAAAGTTCTTTGTCCTGCTGACGATTGCTTTGATCTACATCATTGTCACGCTCCAGAAGAACTACTACCACCATGAATACTACGCCAGCACTCAGTATGTATCTCTAGTTGCCATTTTATTATCTTATATTGTTGTGAAATACATCACATTATTATAATTAAATAACAAATAAAATTTAAAGTCAATACAGCGGGAAATACTCTCGAACATACTGTATATATCTATCTTAATACAAGATTTTTCCCAACAGACAACTATGCCATGTACAGTGGAACCAGGAATGGTCGAGCATCATGGTATGCTTGAGTACGTTTGTTGCGCTAGTCCTTCACTCCCGCCAGACTGAAAGCACCTACCGCCTCGACTTCATTTGGAAACTTCAAGCCACCGGTAGGTTAAGGTCCAAGTTACCGGATCGTAACCGAATCGCCTCGACGTCAACCAAGCGTCGACTCGGCTACGGTGAAGCTGCGCTTATGGCTCGCCGAGCACAGGTTGACGACAAGACACACGGGAGGGTTGAGCGAGCAAGCGTGACATGCTTGGGAAGGACGTAAGCTTGTCCCGAAGCGAGGCGATTCCGTTACGTTTCCGATTAGTATGTGTTGTTGTATAAAGTGTGCTAAGAGCTTTCAAGTCTTACTTAATTCACACAAACACCTCATGTAGATTTGTGCTTCGTTAATTTTATTTTTAATTTTTAAAATATAACCAATATACCCATTGCCCTCCAACTAGTCGGGAAAAACTCTATTAGGAGTGGGTACGACAATAGTCCAACGGAGCGGAGATCGAACCACCGGTGATGAGTCCGACCGCTCTTACCGTTGAGCTATTGAGGCTACATTATATATTGAGGCTAGTTGGTTGTGTTATACTAAGTGTGAGAGCTTGTTATACCGTCGGGCATGTTTACTATCAACATCTGATCATTAATCTCAGACAGACATAAGGACTAGTATCGCGAATAACGAACACAATTGTCTGTCATTTTGTAAGTAAAACGAGCTTAGATATTCGTATATCTTATACTAAACTAGAAGCTGTTGATAATTTTTTTATTAAACTACACAAAAAGGTATAGAGGCAGTTTTTATAATCGCATTAGATTGTTGATCATAAACTTTGACAGAACAGTAATGTCTAGCGAGGCAGGTCCTTATGTAATTAGCCTGAGATTAAAATAGTCAAAACATTATCACGTAAGGCTTTCCAACTCGCATTGGAGCGTGGTGGTTCTAAGCTCTATATCTTTTCTCCTTCAGGCCCAACATGCGACCCAAAACATCTCGTGAAAACAAAAACACATATTATCGTCGACTAACAGCGCCGAACGGGAAATATTATTCCCTCTTTCTTTGCAATAGGAGGAAAGACAGAGTGACATTTCAGGCTCGACCGCCATCTATATGTCTTTTTTTCTTAATATTTATGACGTAAGTCGCATGTTAGGCACCACCCACTATAAGATGGGACACCTGGCCCTATAGTGTTTAAATTATGCTGTTAATGATGAAACTTAAATATTAATTTGATTGTATTGTGCATTGGCGTATCTAGGATTACTTCCTGGGTTAGGCCCACATATTACTGAACAAAGTCGACACTCAATATAAAAATTTCGTTAACATTATTTGTCGACTCTGACATGACTCGACTTATTTTATTATTTTTTCTTTGTATCTAGGATAGGTATCCGAAAAGGTCATAATATATTTTTCAAAACTTTATTATAGGTTTTTCTTTATTATAAGTTGTAATGGTTATTATTTGATATTTTCGTCCATCATAGAATTTCAAATAGGTAGCCCAGTATCCTAGGGTGGGCATGGACCATTTTTGGGTGAGCCCGGCCCTCCCGGCCCATCGGCTTTATACGCCTATGGTGTTGTGTTATAGATGAGAAGGAGGAGATGGAACACTTGGAAGCGTACAACAAGAAACTGCTGTCCAACATTCTCCCAGAGCACGTTGCCGAGCACTTCTTGCGCTGTGACAGGAACAACCTTGATGTGAGATATAACTACAATATTTATATAATTCTATAAAAACATAAATTTTAAAATGCCAAATTCAATATTACGAATGTGTATCGTTATCGATTTTGCCAGGAAAAAGAAACGATATTTAAGTGGGTGCCCAATTTTATAAATAACAGAACTTGACTTGGCTAAATTTTACCAGCAAATAAAATCCTTAAAACAGTACATGCTTATAACATTAAGTATTTAATAACGATATAAATTATTTATAAAGATACGTTTATCCATTGGTACGTCCATGATATCAACCAGATATACAAACGCCCCGATAAGCCCCGCCCCCCAAAAATCCCCAAAAATTACCAAAATTCGACCTACTAAAAACGTTGCGACGACTTAAGTATCGCATGTATTTGAAAATAAAATACCACGTCGTGCAGGGAAGAATAAAGAGAATAACTTAGACAACATATCTTTTGTCGGCATAGTTGATAATGTCACAAATTTGTAATATTTAATTTGACCTACACAGCGTGTGTCCCGTCACTCACTTGAGAGTTTTATTTTCAAATGTTGTTTGTGTTAATAAAATAGGAGCTGTACCACGAACAGTGCGAGTCTGTGTGCGTATTGTTCGCTTCCATCCCCAACTTCTCCGAGTTCTACGTTGAGCTGGAGGGGAACAACGAAGGCGTGGAGTGCCTACGACTGCTGAACGAGATCATTGCTGACTTCGACGAGATCCTGGCGGAAGAGCAATTCAGATACATTGAGAAGATCAAGAGCACGGGGTCTACTTACATGGCCGCATCGGGTAAGAACACAACATATATATATTTTTATATTATATAGACGAGCACTTCGCTTCAATCATGCTGACAGTAAGCGTTGATGCAGCCTATGGTGGAATGCGCTTGCCTAGAAGCCTATTAAGTCTTGACTTGTTGATACCCATATTGTAGGTGGTAGAGAAAAAGGAAGATGGAAGGGTATCGATGCATAATATATGCAAAGTAAATCTGTCTTTAGCCATGATACGTGAATATGACCCTTGTCCCCGATTCCGGAGGGTGTGGCTTCGAATGATTCAGTTGTGTGCATTTTAAGAAATTAAATATCACGTGTCTCAAATGGTAAAGGAAAACATGGTGAGGAAACCTGCGTACCAGAGAATTTTCTTAATTATCTGCGTGTATGAAGTCTGCCAATCCACATTTGGCTAGCGTGGTGGACTTTTGGCCTAACCCCTCTCGTTCTGAAAGGAGACTCGAGCTCAGCAGTGACCCGAATATGGGTTGAGAACGAACGAAATCTGCCTATCTGTCTTTTCATGGCCAAACCACTGAACCGAATTTAATGTATTTATTTTCACATTATGAAAATCCACAATAATGTTTTGGTTACAAAAACTTTTGGTGGTATCTTTTGCATGAAATTAAATTTATTAGAGCAAGAAACGGTTCATAACGTATTTTATAAGACATTGCTCGTAAAGTATCTCTTTTTCATTAATTTAAACATAGTACCTAATGTATCTAATTACGCACATGTGCCGTAATGTAATGTAAAATGCTCATGTGCCGTAATATAATATAAAATATTTATCATCCGTCTAAAAACGAACGGTACCTACTTTTTTAAATCTTAGCACAGAGTCTCTATGTCAGAAAAGTGCTTAACATTTTATGAATAAAATTAACTTTGTGAGATAAAATATAATAAATAAACATTTAATTATTTCAATTTAATAATTTTGACAATAAATGATGAGAGTAAGAGGTTTTTGGTGTATTCGCCAAAAGAAAAAACGCTGATATGCACACTTCGCTATCTGTGCAAGAATGACAAGCGTATCAAAATGTAATCATAAGGAAAACAGGCAATGCAAATTCATTTTCAGAAAGTGTGTTCAAAGTGTGTTTCCTCGCAAATGTGTTATAAGACGTCGTATGACATACGTGCGCTTTGATAATTACAGCCTCTGCTGCCTTCGGCTCGAGCTCTGCAATATCGCCACTTATATCATAATGTACTGTTAAATGATAGAGTTTTATTAGAGTTTCGTCATTATGCGTCCGTTTCTTGCTATTTTAACACTAAGTTTACAAGTAAATAAAATTGTAGGTCTAACAGCGGCCACTAGAGACCTGGAAGGCTTCCGTCATGTGACCGCCATGGCTGACTACGCTCTACGCCTGCGTGACCAGCTGAAATATGTAAACCAGCACTCCTTCAATACTTTCAATATCAGGATAGGTAAGATACAGGATACAAGTCTTCTTAAACTGTATTCAATCATCATCTCCTTACCCTTATACCATTTAAGTGGGGTCGGAAAAATATGTCAATCTTTTCCATTCGTCTCTATTAGTCGTCAACTCAACATCCACTCCTTTTACACACATGTCCTCTTTCACACATTCCAACCATCTCTTCAACATTCTCTCCCCTTATGTCCTTCCACTTGCACATTCAACATTTTTCTAGTAATATGACCTTCCTCCCTACTTAAACTGTATACAATATACAAGTATATATTAATTTAAATATATATATAGATATTTAATTATATAATTATTAATCTGCCTTATGAACCTGTGGTAGAGTCACTGGTTACTGCTAACGTAAACACTTGACGTTTCAAAAGTAAGTGTTTGTAAGCTAAGCCTACTTGAATTTTAATTTCGCTGCATTGCGAATTATTCTCCTATTTTTGGCTACTTGCGATGGTTTTTTTAAGGCTTATATATTCGGCATGTGTTTTAGTTACACGATGTGAGCGACTTTTGTTTTATAAATGTGTGTTATTTTTATGTTATATTTGCTATGTCTGATATGTGTCAAATTTGTTATAACAGCACGCCTATCAGACATCAACGTTTTGTCTCGAGACGAGGAATATAATATAATTGACCACTAATCTAAAATGCATCTCTCTTTAGTCGTTATGCGATGAAAGGGATAGCAAGTAAAACATACGTACAGTTCGTTTCATGTAGGATGGTGCGGATGACAGTTCGTTTCACTCTTGTAAGTTTGTCGCGATTAACGATAATAGTACTTATTGTGAACGTCATACAGGCGACTGTCACCGTAGGTAGCTATGCTATCTGAAAAACACTTTAGTCAATTATTTCGCAGCGCGCATCTATTTTGAGAGTTGGCAAATATTTTTTGAAACTTAACATAGAATTAGATATTTGATCATTTAATTACAACAATTTACTGTCTTAATTTGATTAGGTTAACGTGTTTGCGATGTCGCTTACGATTACAAAATTACTTGTTTCTACGTCACTTTATAATACTATTCCATAATTAAATTGTGTCGCTTACGCGTTTACGTTGTCGTATCCATATTTTAAAATAATTTTACTAACGAACTAATGGTATCGACCCATTTTACCGTTTTCCCAAAATCATTATCGTTATTTAAATAATTTAAAATTTTTCCCTTTGATAATGTTAGTTGGACTGAAATTGACACTTACTTACTTTTAACTTACGTTAAAATCATATGTCAATTTGTACCTACCCCCGGTAACCTTTAGAGGAATAGGCTCAATAAATACATACCCAATAATGTTCACCAACTCTCGGACCAATCTCAAGCCTATTAAAAAGTATTTGACAGATTTAGCCATGCACTCGAGCCAGAATGTTATTTATTAAAAATAATGTATTTTAATACCTTTGATTTTGAATTATATAGAATATTCTATTGGACACACTCTGTTAGACTCAGCTGTAAGACAAAAATAGTCGTTGACGTATCCATATTTATTTAGTAAGGAACAAAAGAGTTAATTGGCAGAGCTAACAAAGAGAGTCTTTCGTTTGATCAGGCATCAACATCGGGCCTGTCGTTGCAGGTGTCATTGGGGCACGAAAGCCTCAATATGACATTTGGGGGAATGCCGTCAACGTTGCTTCGCGAATGGACTCCACCGGGATAATCAACGAAATCCAGGTAAATAAAAATAATATCATTAGTATATAAATATACCCTGACGCATGTACAACATTGTGCTTGCGTAGTGTCTATGACATTGATTTATGAATCCATATTTTCAATGAAATTCTTTATCTTTCCGCTTTTTCATAATATACACTACATATATATATTACATATATATGTAATATATATATGTACACTACATATATATATTACATATATATGTAGTGATAAATATAATCGCAGTTTGTTAATATGTATATGCGTCAGGTTGAAAAATTACATGTTTTTCTACGTCTGTGTTAAATATGTATGATAATAATTATTACAGGTCACACTAAGCTTTATTAGAGAATTTTGTAGGAATTGCTAGTTACTTTAAACCAGCTAAAGCGCTCTGGATTCGCAGTTAAAACATTTTTGTTTTCTATAAACTTGTCCTAATAACTATAACACACAAAATGAATTAGAAGTAAGCAAGTGCGACCTGTAACAGACAGATTTTATATACGGTTTATCTGTAATCTTAAGCGTCTCAGCGATTTCTCATCAAGATTGTGAGTCAAAAGTTCACACAGAATTAGGCAAAAGAAAAAGACTTTGCCTAATCCTACGGTCGATCGGACCTACTAGATTTTTTAATATTAATATTTTTTATCAGCATTGCGATTGCTGTGGTACCACAATTTATTGTAGATTTTTAATTAACATTTATTTAATGTTTATAATAGCTGATAGCGAAATAATTTGCCTTTTAAATAATATAATATAGGAGGGTAATAATATTGTTATACTATAACCGCTGTTGCGAACCTCACTCAGGTCACTAAGGAAGTGTATGACATTTTGGCTACGCGTGGCTACAAGCTCACCTGCCGCGGGAACGTCAATGTGAAGGGGAAGGGCAATATGGTAACTTACCTCTTGGAGGGCATCGGCGTGACTATCATCGAAGAGGAAACAGAGGACATATATGCGGTATGTTTCACAATATATTATGAGTACTTTCTCTACTCAATATAACTAGACATTTAGACAGCCACTTTCCAATTCCAGACTTAGAGTTTTTAGTAATATCATCATCATATCAGCCGATGGACGTCCACTGTAAGACATAGGCCTTTTGTAGGGACTTCCAAACATCACGATACTGAGCTATCTGCATCCAGCGAATCCCTGCGACTCGCTTGATGTCATCAGTCCACCTGGTGGGGGGTCGACCAACGCTTACTAGTGCGAGGTCGCCATTCCATCACCTTGGGACCCCAACGCCCATCGGCTCTTCGAACTATGTGCATTCCCATTGCAACTTCAGCTTCGCAACTCGTTGAGCTATGTCAGTGACTTTGGTTCTTCTGCGGATCTCCTTATTTCTTATTCGATCATGCAGAGATACTCCTAACATAGCTCGTTCCATCGCCCGCTGTGTGACTCTGAGCCTTCTTATGAGGCCCATAGTTAGCGACCAAGTCTCGGAACCATAGATCATCACTGGCAACGTGCACTTTTCGAAGACTTTTGTCTTTAGGCACCGAGGAATTTATTAATATAGCACCTTTAAACGGTAAATTCTTGTTTTTTATGAAATTTAGTATGAAGAAAGTATCTGGGGCGATAAATCGACCTAGCTAGGTTTCATTTATAGAAAAATACAGAGCAAAGTTCGGTCAACCAGAATATATTCTTGAAAGAAAAAAAACACGATTTTTTTAGCCCAAACAAAAATAGGTACTGAATTAGAGTCTTTGCTTACTTTTTTATAATAGCAATAACAGAGGAGTTTTGAAATTGAACTTTCACTAATAGGTGATTCTGTAGATCGTCATGTCCGATAATAACCTCATTATTGACAACCTATATTCGGCTTACTGTTGAGCACGATTTTCAGAATTAGAGGGGTTAGACTACCACACTGGCCCATTGTGGATTGGTAGACTTCACACACGTAGAGAATAGAGAAAATTTTGAGGTATACAGGATTCCTCGTGATGCTTTTCCTTCACCATTTGAGATACGTGATATATCTTCAATTGCGCATAACTGGAAAAATGGAGGTGCAAGCCCCAGTCAGTATTCCAACCTACGCCATTCGAATAGAAGGCAAAGGTCATATCCAGTGGGCTACCACAACTCTCTAGATATTAACAAGATGATGTAATTACATTTTAATTTCACAGAACCCAATACCCTCAACATCTGGCGTTTCGTCACACAACGGCGCTGGGCCCTCAACATCTGGCGTTTCGTCACACAACGGCGCTGGGCCCAGCAGCAGGGAGCACCATGAAGAGCGAAGGCAGGACCACCGTCCTCTTGAGACTCTGTCAGAGATACACACCGATGACGATGGCGGAGCGTCACCGCAAACTTCGGCGGCAATGGGTAAGCAGCATTAAATCCTATTTTCTTGTTGATCTTCATAGTCTAAGATCCGTATTAGAAACGACCTTCACCCATTATCATTTCAAAAATTTCCTGGCCAAACTATCATTAAAGGTACCATTAATAGTACTTTGGCCAGGAATTTTTTAAGCCACCTACTCGCAATATATATAAATATATATATATATATATATATATATATATATATATATAGATATATATATATTAACATACTAATTTGAAAACAATTTTCATCCAATAAACAGATGGGCGAGGTTCTTCTCTAATACTGACCTTCTACTATCACTAAAGACGTCCGAAGGCACTGTTCAAGCACAACAAGACCGACTAGATCTTCTGAAATAACATACAATAGCGAGGCAACTTCGTTCGTAGCACTCCCGATGTTGCGCGCGGGGTGGGGGATGAGGTAGCGATGAATGAAAACCCCACGACTGATTCATGTCACTTCTCCGCACGCACGATTTTACACCCGCGCAGTTTTTCGAAACATCGATTGTATTTTATTAATTGATATTGATTTTAAACAATGAATTTAATTATTTTGAATAAAAAATAGGACCCATTGAAAGTTTTGAGTGACTTCCTTTTAAATTCAGATAAAAAAATATTTTGAAACAGTTTATCCTTGATAACAATTTACTCGTAAAATAATAAATAGAACAACTATAAAGTTTGACCAAAAAACTAGCATTAATTCAATATAATTAATATTTAAAATTATAGACAAGAAAATGTCAGAGTAAGATCAGTTCAATGAGAAGAGCCGTGTCGGAAGAAAATTCAGAAGTACCTACACCAAAAAAGCACAATTACAAACGAGTACAAAGGCTGTAACGAAGACGTGACGTCATAGTCTGACTCAATTGTTACCTGGAACAATTATTTTACGTAAAAACTTAACATAAGTCATTTTATTATTTTTGTATTTTTTAGTTTATTAAAAGAATAATGTTTTTTAATAAGCACAACATGGTTATTAATTTATGATTAAATATTCTTTCATAATAAATCGTCTTTGTTAATTCAATTTAATTTCTGATCTTGAACATAATATGTTCATAGTTTAGTAGTCACAGTAAATCGTACAATTGCCTTTTTTGTTATTATTACAGTAATAATTGATTAGTTTAGTATTTTTAACCGACAAAACCTCGGCAATTGTACAGTTAGGAGAAAAACCAGTTATAATACTAGTTTCGAAACTACTACTACTAGTATGACTAGAAAGCTGAAACTTTATTAACACGTGCGCTGCGGAACGAGGTCAATTGACCTCGTAAAAGTTACGAGGTTGATACACCTCGTTCCGCACCACAGAAAGTTTTAGTACGAGGTCAAAAAACCTCGTTCCGCACCAGGGGAAAGTACAGAAAATTCAGTGCCGTAGCGAACGTGTTAATTGTATATGTGGTATAGTCAATCTATTCCAGGGAGTCGGTTTGGCTTTAGATTTGTTGTACCGAAACACATAAATCATATCAATACTAATATTATAAAGCTGAAGAGTTTGTTTGTTTGTTTGTTTGATTGAACGCGCTAATCTCGGGAACTACTGGTCCGATTTGAAAAATTCTTTCAGTGATAGCCTATTTATCGAGGAAGGCTATAGGCTATATACTATCCTCGTATTGCTATACGGGAACGGGAATCACGCGGGTGAAACCGCGCGGCGTCAGCTAGTCTTTTAATAAAATCATTGATTGTGAGCTATTAAACTAATGGTTCGTTTTTTAAGATTCCGTAGTCCACAAGGAACCCTAGTCGTAAAATAAAATCTTGAAAAGTATTTTTTTTAGGTTTCCTCCCCAACATGTAAAGTGGAGATAAGTTTTTTTCTCGTTTATCTCATAATGTGGGGTATTGTTGGATGGGTCTTTAAAATATAGGAGGGGTTCTTCCAATACTTTTCCATTTAGGGATCCAATACTTTTCCATTTAGGGATCGTTTGTAAAATATTAAGCTTTTAACAGTTTTTTTGTTAAAGTCAATTGTTCCCAATCTCTACAGGCTAAACGGTATCGCTATTTAATGTGTAATAGTCGACCAACTTAAAAAACGTAGTTGGTAATCGAAAATTGCATAATAATTCCGTTGTTAATTAAAAAGATAAAGTTGTCCGTCAGATAACTCAGAGTTTGTTTAAAATAGAAAAATTTTGTATGGGAATGTATATTAATTACGTATGTAAAATGAAAAAAAAATTTTGGATTCCTTCCTTACATGCAAAGTGAGTGATTTTTCATCGTCTATCCCATGGTATGGGATATGGTAATCGGTATTTTTGTGCGTTATATAGGAGATTACAGTGCTAACTTAATCTACGGAACCCTATTTTGCGCGTGGCCCGATACGCATTCGGCCGGTTTTTTGAAAGATTTCTTTAAAAAAGTCCTTCAGTTATTAACGTAGACAGAGAATACAATAGACGAATAGATAGAATCCGTCGCATTCCCAAAAAAAAAACCTCACGCGTAGGCTCTGTAAAGAGATGAGAGAAAGAGAATCAAGTGTTAGCTTTAGCGTTCTGTGTTCTGTGGATGTCATGACAGATATTTTCAGGAATCGAACTCTCGAACAAATTACCTATTTAAACACACTTATTAAAACTCTTTTATCATACCAGCTGGCCTATTCACTATTTGGGAATTAACGACAAATCAATTAACAAAATCACATCTATATACTATATGATATCCACCAGTAAGCACCGGATGACATTTGTACTTTGTATCTTATTATGTAGACGACATTTTGTCAATTGATTTGTTGAATTTTGCCAGCAGTAGTATTACGCTTATTATTAGTAATTGCGTTATCAACTTAGTTGTGAGTCTATCATTGAACGATTGATGACTTGGTAGGTACAGTAATAAGTTATGATTATTTTGTTCCAGGGAGCCCAGACGGCTCTGTCATCATAAACATAACCGACGAGAGTTCGACCTCGTTGGACAGCGCAAGCACTGTCCAAGACAGCATGTTTCACGAGCAAATGTTCCTCCGCCCGGCCTCCCTGACTGAGTCACCGGTGCCTGTCGACGACTCGATCTTCCGCTCCAAGGCATATTCAACTGACTATATCAGTTACAGCAACGAAATCGTAAAGAGAAAGAAGTCCTTTGCGGATGTGTCACCCGTTCAGATGTCGAAGAGCAGTAATGACGTAGAGGCATTACTTGAAGATGGAGGCCCGCGACTCCAGGACTTCCTCTTCAGGAAACAACGAGCCCGATTGAACACGTCTCCTGTAAGTGTTCACGGACGTTCATTCAATGGCACACCGTAAATTTCATGTCTACTTATTATTAAGAACTCGTTTAATAACGTATTTTAGATTAAGATTTGAATCTTAGCTGTTGAGTATTCAACATATTATTGTAGTTTAAATATTATATAATGTAATAATGTAAAACATTTTAATGACGTAAGTACTAACAAAAAATAATAATGGCAGTGTCTCTTGAGATAAGATTTGACAAGAGACTCATCTCGGATATGACCTCTCGGAATTGACTATTACCGGATTGACATACTGATAAGATTCACCCTCCTGAAGTGACTAACTCTAAGCCACGCGCGCATTGAATTATTGTCGCGTGGTATATTTAGGCATCCGGATAATACGTACTATAGAATTTCATAACTGTTAACAATAAAGACTGATTGTGACTATATTGCTGACAGTGAATTACAACGCGATATGTGGTTCCCACTTGTATCTGCGTGAAAAACCTACGAATTTATTGATATTGAATGTAAACGCGGATTGTGTTATTCGTGGTTGTGATTATATTTCGACGCGGGGACATGGTTATACAGATAGATGTCGCGTTTTACGTCAATTGATGTATTACCACTTGTTGTTTAAAATTTACACCACGTTGGTATTTAATCGATTCAAAGCTCATATAATAGTAGAATGTTTCATATATTAACGCTTTGCTACGTATCTCTTTTAAGCAATGTTCTTATATCGGCATTTAGAGTGGTTTCAGATTATCGTTTTTCTCCTGCGCGTTTTATTTCGCGCTTCATAAAACCTTACTCGTTAACTAAGGCCTATGCTAGCGTGTTCGCTCGAACCGATAGAACTTAGTCAGTATCAACACGGTTTCACGAGATTTTACTCGTAAGTTCGTCAATGATCGTTCGAGTTGCGCATTTCGCAATAAACGCGCCTATATCACACACTTACACGCACTTCCGAAAGCAAGTGTATACGCGCTATAGTAAAGCATTGGCCTTAAACCACTTTAACGTCTTAACGCGACTTAGTCGTGTCGGTCATCATCTAATCTGAAACCGGAAACTAGTACTTAATATTTTTGGCGATAAGTAGAGGTTTGAAAATTTAAAACATTTTTGCAGCCTGCATAGACAAAACAACACAAAAGACGTAACTATTTAAATATTAATAGTATCTAGGTCATATTTACGAAAATAAAAGCACCATATTAATATGCCGATATAAAAATGTAACGAGTATTACGAAGTCGTTGTCGCTGCTTTTTATTAATTTTATCATAAAAGCTTCATTAAAATTGATTCAGTCGTTTCAGAGATTAGTCGGAAGAAACAGACAGACAAAATTTTTAAATTTACTTTTCAAAATATTTACCGTATAATATAATTATGTATGCATTTAATGAGAATCTTTTAATTTAAAACTACTAACAGAAATTTTGAATTTTATTTCTTTATTAAATTGTGAAATTGTTTGTATTATCAAACATATTCATATAATATATTTGTATTTCTTGGAGTCCGCATTGTTTCTTGTCAAATGCATTTATGATAAAATTAATGATATTAATAAAAATTAATGATGTCAATAAATGTGCAAATATTAATGTTGGTTAATTTTCAAAACAGATTTTTTTTTACTTGTATTTGGAAAACATTGAATCAATAATTTTAACGCAAGCAGTTCGTCCACAACGCTAATTTTTTTTTCTGTTGTATTAGATCATTAAGATGTGAGCTTATTTGTATAAGTAGAATAGCGGCTTCTTGAATGTTACGCGTAGAAACTATAAAAAAAGAAAAATCCAAAAAAAGCCATATATCGCATAGATGTTTTAGATATAATCAAAATAACTAAGTATTTAAATTAGCGTCTATAATCAAACATATTTAATGTTTCAAAACTTGAAAATTTCCTATTTCTTCGGAAGTCGAAAAACCGCGGTCGGTCTGTAGGTTCCTTTATAAGGAGTCACTCTCGTGCAAGATGTACTTGTATATTTTATTCTTCTTCATTCCTCATTTTACAATGGCTAACACATTGTCTGTCCTATGCTCCTTACATAGGGAAACCATGGGAACTAGCAGTAGTAGCAGATTTCAAGTGTCCAGATTCCAGACCCTCAACCGTCCAAATACCTACAAAGTGTATTTTTTTATATGTTTATCGACTTAATATTATGAGAAATCATATCCTTAGACACTTCTTACAGACAATCTAAATCTGCTTCATACTCATTCAAAAATGTTTTCAGTTCTATAATATTTTCGAACTTTACTTAAATTATACATAACCATCGGTGAACCTTATAAAGGATCCTACATGCAGATAAAACTTACCTACATATTAATTTAACAACGATCGACCAACTATTATTATTACCCATTATCTATATCTGAAATTTACTTACACGTGACCATTTGATTCCAATATGAGGATGAAATCAATTTACATTCATAAGTAGCGTCCATACCTTATGTACCAGCAGTTAGGTATGTACAATATTATCGACTAAATTAATATTTAGCAGAATTTTATTTTTAGCATAAATGGCAGTGGCGAGGCTATTTCAATTACAAAGGGGCACCGAAATCATTTGTGAACTTTTATAACAGTTTATCTCAAACACTTATAAGAGCCCTCAGACCAATTACAAAGGGAAATGACTCGCTAGACGTTACTCCTCTTTAAAAGATTAGGAATCAACCATCTAACGCGTTTATAAAAACTGTTGCTAAAGAATCGATGTTTCATTATTGTAATCGTTTTCGTCGTGAAAAGAGCTGCCTAAAATTTCTGGTTTGTGTCGTTAATTTCCATAAAAAACGGTATTTATTCTATTTCACTAAAAGATGAAGTTATGTTTTATTTGTAACTATTAATAACTTAATTATATCAAACTTGTATTAAAAACAATATATAAAAAGAATCAATGCTTCTGAAAAAACAGTCATCAAAACAATGTAACGAGTGTGTGCGAGTCTATGTAAAAATTACACTTACCTATGTGTATTGCGAAAAATTATAGTTCTGTGATTAAGGACACAGAATATTTTTGATGGTGTTAAATGTTCTCGATGTGTGAAAAAAAATTACAGGAAATTTTGTTGTTGAATTTGGGCGCGATACTTGTCCATTTGTAACATTGGTCTGAGTGTCTGAGTGAAAACCGGCAATATTAAGTTTGCCCCGGTTATACAAAATATCACAGATTCCATGCTAGTCCGTTACTCTGTAAGACTTGAAACCATATTATTGGCTTCAAGTGAACGGAATCTATACTAATATTAAGCTGAAGAGTTTGTTTATTTGTTTGTTTGAACGCGCTAATCTCAGGAACTACTGGTCAGATTTGAAAAATTCTTTCAGTGTTAGATAGCCCATTTATCGAGGAAGGCTGTATACATTATATATATACATTATCCCCGTATTCCTACAGGAACGGGAACCACGCAGTTAAAATCACGCGGCGTCAGTTAGTACTCAATATACGAGTCAGTAGGGACTGCGTCGCGTAACTAACTCGAGCTCAAATTTGGCGGATATATGCTTACATAAGGTGTGGACGTTCCCTTATTTGTAATCTAAAAAAGACTGCTATTAATATCAAAATATTTTTTTAAGTACTTACCTATTTATCTTGTTACCGAAGATTAAATTTAGAGAGTTTTATTATTGCATTTCTTTGATATACAGGCAAAAAGAGACGTTCCGATGTTGTATGGGCGCAGAACAAATCAGAATACCAAATAACTTAAAACTTGAATTTGAATTTAAAGTGACAAAAACGTTCATTTCAATACTAAATGTTTCTATTATCAACAAAAATTGCAGCAGGCTTATTGATAGCGAGGTATTATAGCGCTGTTTCGAAAATAGCTTTCGAATAATACCTCGTCTTGCCTTATCCAAACATGCACATTCAAATGGCAAAATGAAAACAAAATCTGTTATTTTGCGATTTGTATAGGGTACCACGCTCAAAATGGATCGTCTCTTTTAGTTTCTAATATCAAGCATTTCTTTCTACCAACTCAAGCTCAACCAAAGGAACAATCTCAACATTAGATAAGATATATTTGACAAACTAATAATGATTATATTATTAGCTCGTATTTATATAAATATTATGCATTTTTGAGGTTCTGTTATGTCTCGCACGCTCTATGCCTTCATTCGCACGAGAGTTTTTTTACGGACTTTAAAAAAGCATTCAAATACAACAAATGCATTCCCGAGTTTTTGAGTTCACACGACAGCATTTTTAAAACTTCAACGTTGGAAATAGACCTTCATTTAACTTCATACTATATTTTAACCGCTTTTTTAACGTTCGTTAAAAAAACTCTCGTGCGAATGGGGTCTAATACTATGTGATGTGTAGGAGTCCCAAAGTAAAATTTATGTCAATGTCAGTCAGTTGAATCAGTGTATGCGGGGCTTTTAGATGATTATTTTTAACTTTTTTAATTTGTAACACGTACGTAATCACCGTCATCTCTATGGAAATCAGATTGTGATTGTGATTGTGTTTTTTGCCATTTAAGTCTGCAATTCAAGAGTTGGCTTCCCAAAAATTCGCGGACCCGTATATGCGCATGGCTGTGTAATGTGCACTCATTTTCACCAACTTCGGAGCTGCAAACTTTCGTGACACGAACCAATGATGTTAGAAGAAAAAAGAGATAGATGTGCTATATAAACTATGCTAATTAGCAAACCTGAGCTCTGTCGCCACACTGTCATCGAGCCGTTGACAACGCTGCTAAAATATTTTTTGTGTGCCAGTTGTAAACATCGAATTGTGGTTAATGTGACCTACCTCTTTTTTTCTTCTAACATCCTTGACACGAACTGTGACATTTATTTTTAAGTTTCTTATTCAGGACTTACTTGCAGTAGGTACTTACAGGACGCAAATTTCTATATAAAAAAATAACCTCGTTATGAATACTATACATTTAATTAGTAGGTATGCGTCACCAAAGCTCATGTAATGCAACATGATACCTGTACGCTCAAACTCATTTAGATACCTGTACGCCATAAATACCAAAGTAGCCTCGTTCTGCGAATTTATATGTTTTAAAATAAATATATATATTTTTTATTTCGGCTTAAAACCTATAGAATTAATTGACATAGCTTTTTCCAAATTGAGTAAAATTAATATTTGGCAGGCAAGTTGCGTTGCAAAAATATATCGACTAAATGAAAAATATGTTCCTCGCGCAAAATCTCATAGCATCTCCCCAGGGGGAGAGAGAGGTGAATAGATCATAAAAATTAATGAATGCATGAATTTATTTTAACTTTCAAGGCAACAGCCAAATTTGTTCAATATTTTTCTGTAGTATTTACCGCCAACTTGCTCCACCATTTAAAGTAAATGGAAATAATCTCATTATGATCTTTAAATCTATATATTAAAATCTATAAATGTTAGCAGAGCGAGACGAATAATATTACGGGTAATATCATGTAACTTACGAGTAATTAGACTCCGCGTCGTGAAAGAAGTCCCGCAGACGCGGCGCCAGTATCTTTACGAACATAGACAACAATAGATGAAGAAAACATGGCCGAATACAGCTTAGTGTTAAAGTATCTACGATATGACGTTGTGTGGTTAACCTCCTCTTAAGAATTAGGGTGGGGGTCCGGTTCTCAAGACGATGCCTCATTGCCCGAACACATAATACATATGTGGTCCGGGTAAGACTTAGGGAAACTTTTACAATACGGGTCGCCTGTCAATTTTAGTTCACGTTTTAGCCGTGGGACTTTATTCGAGGCACGGAGTACAATTACCAAATTTTTTAACCGCCACTTCACTTAATTCATCTGGTGTTATTAGTTATAACTTGGATTCTACAAAGGGTCAAATTTAGGATCCTACATCCTATCTTTAGATGAACCATTTTCTTAATATTTAAACTGTATTTCATTTTAATTGTAGATTATTAAAAATAGGTAACTGGTAGGTTAAAAATTAACACAGATCAGTGGCTAACTGGATACCAAATTAAAATTACACCTAACAATTTGTGGTTCGCAAGGATGACACATTGTCTATTTGCCCTATCCAAAACTTAATGGTTCGTTTATTATATGAACATAAAAATATTCTTAACATTAAACAAATTTTCTGTAACGGTAGTGCAGATAAAAACGCTATAATATAATATTATATTCATATCATATTAGATTGTATGTATATGGTTTTTACGCATTAATTATCCGTATATTTATTTCAAATTATGGAATATCTTCTAGATTAATATTAGGATTTCAAAAACTAAGATTCC
Source organism: Bicyclus anynana (assembly GCF_947172395.1). Classification (NCBI taxonomy): domain Eukaryota; kingdom Metazoa; phylum Arthropoda; class Insecta; order Lepidoptera; family Nymphalidae; genus Bicyclus; species Bicyclus anynana. Next base: position 9,851,547 of record NC_069110.1, on the reverse strand, counting down.
AAATCTAGGTTTATAAATAAAATTTGTGATCTATTTTACGCCTTTGCCATTTTAAAATGGTAACGTCGAATATAGATATAGGTACAAGACATAAATTTATCATTCCTGTATTAAAGACTCTCTTCCAAAGGCTCTAAAAGAACTTGGGAAAAGTCTACTGTATAAGTCTCGAAAGCTACAAGCTTTTAGTGCTTGAACAACAGAGAAATTATTATAAATATTTGATCATGTATGTATTTATTATACATAAACAATTGGTTGTACTTTAACTTTGGTAAAGGAGTCCAAAAGGGGACTTTTGAATTTACTTGAGCGCGGCAGATAAACATAAACATAATATAACTTACACTTTGACTACCTCCAACCAACTATTCGTCTATGTTAGTAGTGTGTACCTTTAAGGTGTAATGTAATATTAACATGTAATGTAAACAACATGTAATGTAATATTCTGCCTTACATTGCATGTTCCCTGCTGCCTTGGACGTGTGGCGCGTGCGGTACGCGCATTGACTACGAATCAGTCGGCTCAGTCCTGCGCACACTGCGCGCCCCTTTGTGTTCATACCAAAAACCGACAAATCTCGGATCGAACCGCGCACGAGTTGTAACGCTCGGAGCGTGCGCGACCCAGGCGCAGTTCGTGCGCGCGAGGCGTCCAAACCACGAGCATTCGTGATACATTGCAGCAATGTGGACGTCAAATTCTTGCATTACATGTTGCATTACATGTTGCATTGCACCAATCTGTACCCACCTTTAGAGCAATGCAAACAAAAACAACGTCAGACATACACAACCAGCACGTCACATGAGTATCAGAGTAAGGTATTGCTTGCTTGTGAGCGTAGCCTAAGGAAACGGTTTTTTTTTTTAATACGTTATATATAGTTTTTTCATAAAACCGTTGTATTTCGTTTATCATAACACGGGCGTGGTAAAATGTTTTCTTTGCCTTTAAGGAAATAATTACCACAATAACAAAAATGTTTTTGCCTGATAATTTTCCGCAAGTAATTAAAATTATCTTTAAAATCCGATTTTTTCCGCACCGCTGAAAGCGGAAACAGGATATATATATATATAACCTTTAATCTTCATAAATCTAATAGAACCCCGCGACGTTTGAGTAAATCCATATTTAGGACCACGGGCTCCCCAACTACTATTTTAACTTAAAAATATAAAAATTCAAAAGGTTACTTTGTATTTCCAAATTTTTACAAAATTAAGTAATGGTATAATCCTTGTTCATAATCTCCAGTTAGATCAGAGAACTGTAAAACATGCATTGGTGATTAACAGAATTGATAACCCTTTAAGAAATTTATAAAATTTCATTTATACTTAAACTAAAACATTTACAACGTGTTACACGTCCGTTTTCTAAGAAAATCTGTATAAAAACGTAGTTGAAACAGTAAACTTGGAAATCTTTTAACTATACCAGAAGTCGATCTTACAATTTTATTTAAATAATTATAGTTACTATATAAAATTTATCTATGTATAATCTATTAAAAAAACAATGTAAGTTATTCTATAATTAACACTTTACCATAAATCATATTCGTATACTACCTATTTATAAAACCCTTTTTAGACCAAGAGTTCTAAATTTCTGAAAACCTTATGTATTATAAAATTCAAGTAGTTGAATATTTACATATTTTTCGATATTCTATACATGTTTGTATTATTATATTAATTATAAATAATGAAAATTGTGCCAACCCTACTACGTCACAGGTTCTTTATCAGTATTAATTAAGCAGGAAACACCCGGGCGCCTAGGGGTGAACAGATGGGACAAATTTATCTATATATTCAAAAATAATAATTATTTTAAAGGTTGGAATCAAACAAAGAATCAATCGATTTTCCACAACATATCCTATAATTATAATATACGCTCATGAGTATTGTCATTATAGCTATTCATCGTTATGCAAATTTAAATAATATTCATATATAAAACGTAGGTCTAAATTGATACCGAAAATCTTTAATTATTTTCGTACTATTCCATAAAATATCAGATTCAGGGGATCAGAATTTTCCATCCATGAAACCTAAACTTTGACAGAAAGGACATTTATCAGGAATATAAAAGAAAGTCATATTACCTAATTAGACGTAATCCTAATGGACGATTGAAACACTAAACTTACCACTATCTTGATTTAAATACAAAAAATAATTATATATATACTATAAATAATAACAAAAGATGTACCCCAACCTATCCCTATCTATCGAACTGAAACGTCAATTAAATGAAGATCCCCTTTTATCATGAAATTTCTTAAATTGGGGTCAAATATATACTATCTATATTGTACGTATACGATACAACTAAGCTATATAATATGCAACTGTCATCAAATAGACACGTGTATCATCAGATGAAACAATTAACTTATTATTTCACCAGTCTTCTTTATTCCAAAACAACCTACTATCTAAGCACTTAGATAAATAAGTATAAATAAAATAGATTGGTGTTTAGAGTTAATTATTACAATTTCGTTCGAGTATACTAAATATACACTACATATTAATCATAATATAATCGTTGCAATTTATGTGCTTTATATGCTTGACCGTTATATATTTGTGTATGCACGATATATAGACTTATATTGCCTGAACGTAAATGTTAGATATTTACTTATATCATAGAGAACTATTCATCTAATCGATTAGATTGCGATTACTGGTACAAGTACTCTGTTACTATTATTTATTTTGTGGTCCCCACACGGATGTAAAACCAGAGAAATAGGAACGCATTGTTTCGCGAAATTTTACTTTCATTTATATAGTTTTAGTAAAAATAGTAGGTATAAATATACTTACTGTTTTTTTTTTAATTTTTAACAATGATTTTAAAATGCAAACCTCTTTTGGGGCTTTTGAGCCCCCAAGCTAAGCGTGGGAAGGGCTCCAGATTGAAGAAGCTCACAAAACGCACCCTTTCAAGTAATACTGTCTTCTGTATCCGACTTTGATCTTATAAGCAAGCAAAAGTGAAGCGTTTGAAACTAAGATTTTTCATAATCTCTTATGACCAATAGACCTGAGTAGATACCCGTTATACCGTTTAAATTTCAAATTGATACAAAACATAAATTTATCATTCCCATATTAAAAGACTCTCTTCCAAAGGCTCCAATAGAACTTGGGAAAAGTCTAAGGTAGTAGTATTCGTACTTCTACAAGTACGAATACTACTACCTTAAACTTCAGTATGATTACGAATACGTACTAGGTACTGACAGCTAAATTAACTTCCGTGTGGGATTACCATAATATGAAAAATATGTTATTTATACTTTAATAGTAATTCTCATCTATGTGGCCAATATATTTAGGCATAAGTATTTGTTGTTTAGTATACCTAACTAAATGGCCTAAGTGTCTTTTATTGATGCATAACATAATAGCACTGAAAAATTATTATGATACGTTTACGAATATTTGTGTAGCAATGGTAACTTTGAATTTGAAGCATATTATTTGACCTCTAAATACATCTTAATGACCTTACATTAGGATGATCTAATACTTTGATTATTAAGTCTAGTCGACACCTTGAAATATGTGTTAATTCTTGATACTGCGAAATAAATGAACGCGAACTTTAGACATGTCTCGGATGACCACGTCTAAAATTGCGCAGAAGTTTCCTGTCTACCCAAAAATGAGACTTTGCATTTATTGAAATACATAACCCAAAAACTATTGGTGTTAGAAAAATAAAAATAACAAAAAATTCACCTCTTCCTAAAATTGCCGCAGCTACTGGAAATAGAACTACTCAAAAATAGTTTTTTTTTAGAGTATTGATACGAATAATTTTAATTTTGAAAAATAGTAATAGTAGTTTGAAAAAGTATAATCTTAACACTTTTTGCTGTAGTAGTGCACTATGCACATGTACATGCGTTGGATAGACAATATAATGTGTGAAACTGAAATGAAAACTGAAAAACGCTTTTTCTGTCACTCTTCTACCAATTCTTCAAAAAAGTCTTCCCGAAATAAAGTACACCATAAGCAAATATCTTTTCCTCAAGTTTCATTGAAAACTTGAAGAAAAGATTGCGTACGGTGTTAGACATCTAACTAATCAATTATTTATTCCAATGTTCAGTTTTTATAATAATTCGTTTTTCAAAATGTCGACTAGACCAGTTTGAAAACGGCGACAAATTGATCATTTCATAAAACTTTTTGTCTGCAATTTGATTTAACAAAATATTAAAGAATATGAACATGCCAAGTTTTATGAAATATTAATGGTCGTGATTTTCAACTAAATTAACTGAATGTTCAGATAATTATTATGGATGTTTTTAGATACCTATTTGGTTTTATACTTTTTACTTTGTGATAACATCATGGGTTGTAAAGAATATAAGTTTTGCTGCATTTCCTTTCCATTAATAATATAAATTTTGTATGGAACAATGAAAGCTTATTTAAATTTTATAGAAGTGGTTAAAAAACAGTGAGCCTATCTATCTATATATTTTATTATATTTACCTACATATTGCATTTTTTTTTAAAATAACAATTAAATTACAAAAACAATGATTAAAACTATAAATTAATAATTAATAATCAACAATTTCTTGATTTTCTTTCTTTCTATGTGTCCATACCAATTTATAGGGTGTTCTGGAGTGTTGAATTTTTGTGCAATTTTCTAATGACTAAAGACTACGGATACTGAAACCCAAATAAATAAATAAATAAATAAATAAATAAATAAAATTACTTCCTCAATAATTTTGCCATACTAAAAATGGTTGATATAGTAGAAATATATTCGCAAAATTCCGCATTTCCTTAACTACCCCAAAGCACCTTAGTTTTTGTTTAAGAAGATTGACTGCAAAGGATGTTATCACAGGATCTTGACATGGATTATTATTGTACTTAATTTAGCAAATGGATTTTCCTATTTTGATGCAACTTATTATAAATGTTAGCCATTACACTTCCCATCTCTTAATCTCTAAATGTTTATACTTAATAAATAAATGGTGTTGTGTAAATATTGTTTTATTTTTCTTTTCCATGTCCTTAACAAAGAGAAAGACGACAAAAATTCAGTTGGGGTGATAAAGAATAAGGCCTATAGTAAAATCACTAATTCTGCGAATTTTCTGACAGATGCTAATGTCACATTGTAAAATAATGTTAACATATTTATTGTCATAGAGATGTCATAGAGATGTTCTGTATAGGTAAATAATAGTGGCTCAGTTCATTCACCCTCAAAGAGGAATTTAGAACAGGAATTTCTGTCTTAACCTTTGACACCTATATATAATGGACCTGTGGCATTTTACGTCAAATTTGGTCAAGGATTTATTTTTTTAAAGAATAAACAAAATTTTTTCGTAACCTCTCTTACTTAAAGAAAGCTACCTTAATGGAGCGAGATAGATATTTTTTTAGTCATTGCGTAAAGAGGTTAGACATATTTTACATGACAACATCAACTATGTTAGTTGTGACCAAATTATTTTTTGTTTTTAGTGACCAAAAATGGCTATTGTTGTGGTTCCGGTGTAACGGTATTCGAAATATTACGAAAATAATAACCAATAAGCTTGTGAATCGTAAAATAAATTAAATATTATACAATGGTGAAGTGTGCAGTTGTTGCCTGCACCAACAAAACCCAAACAAAACTAGCGGGAATTTCATTTTACAAGTAAGTATTAAAATCTTTGATTTTTCTGTTGATGTTGAGTATTTTAAAGGTATTTTTTTTTAATTAGGCCCATTGACTAATTCAAAGCTTTACAATACGTGGTTCTATGGGCAATCCTTTAAAGAAATGAATTATTTCAAGAGTTTTGGTTTGACCGTATACGTAGTGTAGGGAAAGTATTGTTTACAATATCGATGAATAGTGAACAATTGATGTATTTTGCTATATCATCGAAATAAGCGAAAACGTATAAATTAATAAATTATTTTATGTTCTATAAGTATAGTTATATTTTATATTTTTCAGATTTCCAAAAATCATGATTTAAGACAAAAATGGCTAAACAGCATTAACAGGCCTAATATCAAGCCATCACGATACAGATGCATATGTAGTGATCATTTTAAGAAGGATTACATTAATTTAACATTCTTCGATTCGATGAGAATCCTTTTTCATTGTATTCATTCTTGTTTGTGATAATATAGGATTTCCCTCATTTTAAAATAGCTGAATACTAGCAAATTTTAATTTTAACATTTATTTATATAATTTTTTTTATTGTGTCCAATAGTGTAAGAGAAAGATATTATTCACAAATTTGAAAAAAGATTTTGCTGGTTGGTTGCTTTATGTACTCATATAAATACTAATGTTGCATTTATAGTTATAGTAATATTTTAGTAAATATAACCAAAGAATAAAAATTACCTATTGCAGAATTTATCACCTGAGCAACAAGTAAGACAACCCTTGCAAGAAGTGAACCTTAATCAGTTATCACAGAGTCATGACAATGCTGTTTTCCAAAATGGAATACAAATAAGTAAAATTATTTATTACGGGTATAATTGTATTTTAATAATGATTTATTATTTGAAATCTATAGCCATTGGTCTATTTATTTGGCATTAAATTCTGCCGATTCAATGTCAGGCTTACTAATTTTTGCGTCTTTTCTTTATTATTAGCTTTTGCCGATAGAATGTCAGGCTTACTAATTTTTGTAAGAGCTATATGGTAGCATGTTTGTACCTTCTACCAAAAATATATTAATTAACTTCGCACTTGTAAGTAACAGTGAATCGACCCATTTGGATAATGTTAGATAAGATTTGATTTTGATTTGTTACACCATTTTTGTGGGTTATTATTTTAAACACAAAATTCTTTGAACACACGCAAAGTTATTCACGGCCACTATGACAAGATAAGTTAACTTAGTACTTTAAAAGAGTTTAGCTTGTGTTAAACAAGCTCATTACAAAGGTTCTCATATTAGTACTTTATAAGAGTTTAAAATTATTTAGGCAATACTCCAACAATAAACATGTGAGTTTGAGCCTTATTTTACATTTCATTATTATTATACATACACCATACTCTTACAATAGTTTAAATTAAAATCGTAATTCTTATATTACATAACATAATTCAAATGTTTTTAGAATCAAAGGTAAGTAGTACTTCTTATACAGAGTCCTAAATATTGGAATGAACAATAGAAGGGTAAGACCCCTTTTTGAATAGATAATTCTTTTGGTTATGCATGTAAGTCACCAGTACCCTATGTACTGGTGACTTACATACATAACGGGGGTATAATTTGATTTTCAATAATAATAATTGGTATACCCATTGACGTAGATGAATACCTCTATAATCATACCTGCTTCTTGACAAAGTTTAACAAATTGTGAAACATTGGTGAAATACGAATATTGTCGATTATACCTTTTTGTCCTGAAAACTAAAATATCAATTTCTCTTTTCCTTAAGCATTCCTGCATTACGATTTTTAATTTCGCCAACCACAAATGGGGCTTAAAATATGTTTTATAATGGAAGATAACCGCTTGGTAATCATTTTATTATTATAATCGGTTGCATCAGAAACTAAAAGAAAAATAAATCTTAGAGTTCATATGGCAGTTGATATTCCTACTTACTGTTCGAATTGAAAATATCAAAACGTGTCCTTTGTACAATTTATCGATTCGATACTCATTGTAATAAGACAATCTAGACTGCACAGAATTGTAAAATGTCAAATTTTCACGGAACGTTGAACTTCTTTACAATTGGTTTATTAATATCATCATAAATAATTTATCACTCCTTACAATTAAAATTATTAAGGAGCGTAACAGAGGAGAAAATTGTATGACGTGTTATTGACAATTTCTTTTACTTCGCGACTCCAAGTGACTCCACATTTATTATGGATTTTAAATAATTTTAATTTACTAATCACTTTGTCAAAAACGTGATCTGGACGCATAACCTGATGGATTTTGAGTCGCGAGATGAAAGAAAACTCCATTAAAGCACTGCTTGACCATCTGTTTATTAATGTTTGTAAAATATAGTTAAATTCTTCACTTGAAAACGAAGATAAATCTGTCATTATCTTCTTTTTCAAGTGATAAAATGTCTGAGAGATGGCAATTTATATACCTTAGATACATAGATAATAGAGGATATGTGACAAGCACAGATTAATAGATAGGTGTCAAAGAAATAAACAATATAAATACTTATTACTGGCTAGTATTGTATCATAGACATGTATTTTTGCTTATTCCAACCTATTCCAACAGTATGTATACCGTAAATTTTCTTAGAAGTCTTATCTCCAAAACAAACCCGTCTTGTCACTAAAATCACATATTTCACTTACGTTATACGTAATTTCTAAAGAACAAAGTGTCTAAATCCTTTATTGTACGCGTACAGTACGAATTACACCAAAAACTACACCGAATTTACGATTTATTCACATTTATTTTCTGAAAAACAAAATCACAACGAGATTAATTTGCACAGCTTAACTACGATTACGGCAATTTGACATTTCGTAACGCTAGATTGTCTATGAAAAGCAAGGATGGGTAAATAACATCGAGCGTTAACTTATCGATAAATGATAATGAATGATTCTTTAATAATTGATATATTGTTAGTTTAAAGATGGGAAAATGAAATATTTTATAATCATTTTATTTTAAAAAATAGTTTTTTAATGAAAATGTTATTCAATAAATATGCTCACGTTATTTCTATAGCGTAAAAGATATCTTACGAATAGTAGCATTATTCAAACACTGGTATGGATAACATTATCTCAATACGATTTTTAATAAAAATCGTCAAATCAAGATTTTTAACAAAAACTAGCAATGTAAATTTAATTTGCAAAATGCGCGCGATCAGCTGTTTTCCAAGAGGTCAAATAGGCAGGTCACGACTAATAGGTATCTATACAAAGTCACAAACAAACTGCGCGACGTTGTATTGCCGACCGCCGCCGGTGCCGAGGAAAAGTGTTTGTGTGTGTTGACTGAGAAGTCTTGAAATGCTTAGATCAAATCAATTCAGTACTCATGAATATCGTACCTACTACGACGACAGAACGTCTCGTAAACGAGAAACAACCTGAAGTAAGTTATTACCTGTACCTAGTTAAAAACTTGTAAAGTATAAAAATTGGTATTAGATAGGTAAGTGTAGCCAGCCCTACCTACCTACCTACCTACTCGTACGTACGCAGTAGATTGCGGAGCGTTGTTATCGCATTGTTCGCTGTACATTGCGTGCTCAAAATTTTCAAAATCTGAATTTTCTCATTTCCGACGTAATTGGTATTTAAAATATCGTTGTGGAAACTAAATTTAACCTCTTCACGCAGTTTTCGGTATCATGTCCCTTACACCCAGTATGTACGTGGATACGTGCACACTTTTTTGAAGTATAAGCAAATCTTGGACGTTAGTACGTCCCCAAAAGATTAAAGAAAGAGACGGCCGCGTGGCGCAGTGGGTAGTGACCCTGCTTTCTGCATCCACGGCTGTGGGTTCGATTCCCACAACTGGAAAATATTTGTGTGATGAGCATGAGTGTTTTCAAGTGTCTGTGTGTATTTATACATTATATAAGTATTTATATGTAGTATATAATTGTATATTAATACTATAATATCAACTATCTTAGCACCCATAACACAAGCTACTCTGTATGCTTACTTTGGGGCTAGATAGTGATGTGTATTGTTTAAGTATATTTATAAAAAAAGATCACCCCATTTCTTAACCACCCATAGGCATAGCACCGTGCACCGTTCACCGTTTGTGACACGTGATATTTAATTTCTTAAAATGCACACAACCGAAAAACGTTACTATACGTTCCCTTTTAAGATAACGTAGTATAGTAACGGATGTTTTAGTTTAGGTATTTCAGTTATAACGATACCTACTTGATATCGTTCCGATGCCCGCCGTTAACTTCTCAACCCTACTGATTGTCTTTGATTCATAGTCGGCCATTATTGTTGTGTAAAAAAGTCATCTAAGAAAATTTACGGTATACTCATTTAAATTATAAGCATAATGAACAACCACGAAATAGTTTAAAATCATTAATAGAAAATGACGTTAATTATGAAAAAAAAGGATTTAAATTATTTAGTATCGCAGGTATCGCATACCAAATATTATTTACAATTAGATTAATTACCTGTGTATTTATTAGTTTTTCCAGTATCACTTTCATTTATTCTTTAATTCATGAGCGGGCTTTTTATGACTTATTAGACAAAGCTTAAATATTTAATTTTTATTTAATTTATATAGTACCAATATTAGTAACACACAAAAGATAAAAGAAAAACAGTGGACAAGGGAACACTTATCTCTAGAGATCTCTGCCAGTGACCCTTGGCAGTGGGAGAGATTGTAAACAAAGAAATGGATAGGTACAACAAAAAAAAAGTGAGGAAACATATTATACTTAATACATAAATAATAAAAGTAAATAATATTAAATATATCAATAATAACACTAATAAATAAATTAAAATAAATATATAAATTATAACAGTACATATCAATACTACATGTCGTAGAAAAACGTAGAGTCATTAATAAAAATGTGGGCAGAACCGCTGACCCGACCTTGGTCATCGGCTCTGCCAGTTACAATAGGTACGCTTATACTTAAACTCACTAATCGCTTACACAACATACTACTCTTAATTTTACTATTTGTGGTAGAGGAAGCACATCGAGCAAGTCCCAGGACTTGTGACAAGGGTGTGGTTTATAGACGTCTTTTAAAATGCATAAACACTCACCAACCCTGCCCGACATGCTCTCCATTCCCACAGTAAACAATTTAAGATCAATAATTACTTCATTACGAAACATTGTCGAACAAAATCACTAACGCGACAAGCAGCATGACGCTTTCAAGCTGCTCAACAAAGAATTGAACCAATTAATAACCTAAGTCACTAATCACTTTCTTTTCTTAATAACACTACTTAACACTTCACTATTTCACTATACTTAACAAATGGAAGAAGACTATTCCATCTCAAAAACGCGATTAGAACTCAAACGCTCAACTAGCAGACTACGGTGGGGGCAAGGTGCCTTAACTCTCTCAAGCGTACCGGTTACGCGACATTTTCGGCTACCGACACGATGCTATTGGACAGAGTCGCGTGATCAACCTTTTACAGTCCTATTTATTTAGACAGTAAATGATTAAATCGTAATTACATAAAAACCTGATTTTAATATTATCACAATAATTAACGTAGATTTTGCTAACCGTTACGACAGCAAAATCTCAACATAGAACTTAAAGAGTCTCTTTTCTACTGCTGTCACCTGTGATCATTACTTGAGAGACTTATTATTAATTAAATCAAAACAGAACATTATTTTGATTGCAAAATCATAAGATTACTTGAAATAAGTTAAGTCGAATAACTTAAGAGTAAACATGATAATTATTAGGTTTGACGTTATAGATTTTTCAGTGAGCCAAGCTTCCACGGCGACATATATATAAATAACTAGCGGACGCCCGCGACTTCGTCCGCGTGAAACTCGTTGTAAACTTTGAACTACCCCTACCCTACCCTACCCCTATCTTACCCCTACCCTACCACTTCCCTATCCTACATCTACCTCTACCCTACCTCTTCCCTACCCCTACCTACCCTACCCCTGTCCTACCCTAATCCCTACCCTACCATACCCTACCCTACCCCTACCTACACTACCCCTACCCTACACTACCCCTACCTTAACCCTACCCCTACCCTACCCAACCTAACTCTACCCAAATCCTACCCTACCCCTTTCCTACCCCTTGAGCGCGGTGGGATGACCAAGGGAAATAGAGACTTCTATGCTAATATTATAAAGAGGTAAAGTTTGTGTGGTTGTAGGAGGTAATCTCTGGATCTACTGGACCGACCACTTACCAATAGAAAGCTTCGTTATTTGCGAGTGTCATAGACTATGTTTGGCTATGCGGGGCGTCATATAGCGGAATTTCTGCGTCTTTTAGAAGTTTTGTATTATCTCCGAAACTATTTAACTAATTAACATACTTTAAAGGGCAAATCTTATCTCCATAATATCCTTGTAATCATTAAATAATTTATTTTGATAAGGATTTAAGTTTAGTATTATAAATAATGACGTAAACCTAAGTATATAAAATTAATATTATTTAAAACACTAAAGGTGCTATATCTGCTAAAATATAGAAGATAGATATATGGTGTCGCGGACTTTTTTTTAGAACTTTTAAAGGTACATAAAGCCTCCATACATTGATTTCAATTTTACGCAATGGATAAGGCAGCGCATGCGAATAAGTCTGTTTATGATGAATTTCGGTCTGATCTGTATGACAAAAACTATGATAACTCTGCTAATATATACGATACCTATAAAAAATATAACCTATAGCACTCCTCGATAACGTAGCATTCTACTGGTGAAAGAATTTTTGAAATCCGTTCAGTAATTTCGAAGATTACCCCATTTAAAAAATGTTACAAACTTACAAACATACAAATTTACAAACTTTACCTCTTTATAATATTAGTATAGATAACTAAATAAATACATATAATATATATACCTCAGAATACAGAAAAACACTGTGTTTTTCTGTATTCTGAGATATACATATACATACGTATAATATAACGAATCTATGATGAAAGAGAAAGATAGTGTTCCTGAAGTCGATGTTTAAAAGTATCAACGTATTTTTATTTACAAAAGTATTTTTCAAGAATCCATTTATTTCTATTTTGGAACAGCACAGAACCCCAGTATAATTATTTTATAATTATTTTCTAATATTTCCCATAGAAAGGGCAATCAATGTACCAGCAGGTACCAGCGATCAAAGCGCCACTTTGACAGTTGCAACCCTTACATCATTAACCTGTGGAGTGCGGTCTGTGAAATCTGTATTCTGTGGTGTGTGACGAAACGAAAAGCACAAAAGTTAAACTTTCATTTGTCGTCTGTGCACAAAACCGAAAAATTAAATTCTCGTTATTTCTCGTCTCAAAGAGTTATCTGAATATATTTAAAAAAAGAAAGGAGAACAGAATCGTGAAAATGGACTACAATATGATGCCAGTAAATTACATTTTAAACGATCAAATTACAAAGTTAAACTATACTCTGATTCCACCTGGATTTCAAGGAGACGTCCGAACTATGAGGTACGATCTAATCGTGTATCAAAAATATCAATTAAAATACTTAAATCTATTGAAATACAATAATCTTTTCTAATCTACGGTTAAATTTTTCATTACTTGATTGTAGGAATGATTCATCCAAATAACTTGGTCTCATTTTTCATAACGCATAATTAATTGACTGACGCATGTCACAAGAAATACCGTACTTTCAAATAAATTTCATTATCAAATACTCAAATGACAATTTTCGGTCGCATAATCAATAAATTGAAGAATTGCATTCTAAAATGGCTGCCAGTCGTTGAGACTTATCTATGACTGTCTACAAAATGATTTACAATTGAGTATTTTAAGTAGGTACCTAAAATATGTTTGAACATCTAATTATTTTTAAATTGGTATATTTGAATTGTATGTAACTATCAATTTTTGAAAGCCTTCAATCCACATTAATCAATATATCTGAACACTAGCAGAACAGCGCGGTTTCACCCGCGTATTTCCCATTCCCTTGGGGCTACGGGGATAAACTATAACCTATGCTACTTCCATAGCTGGGCATTAACTCGTTAATCCGTTAATCGTTAATTAACGAAGTTAACATTTTGATTAACGGATTAACTTTTAAGTTAACTTTTAAAAATGTTAACGGACCCGTTAACTTCCGTTAATGTGCAGAAGTCCGTTAATCGTTAATCCAATGCTTACTATTTACCGCGCGACGTGATTAACAGGTTTAGACAAGTAAGAAATTATGAAAGATTTTTTTCAAAGAAATCAACAAATTACTATATTTATGTTAAAATTATAGAAAAAATCAACTAAAAACAAATTATGGCATTTTTCCCCAGTGCTCACCTTTATTTTTGCAATGGGGATCTCACACAATGATATAAAAATGCAATATTAACCAGTCATATTAACGGATTAACGATTAACGTTAACTTGCGTTAATTCTTCCGACATGTAACGCTTTAACGTTTAACGAAGCTAACCTTTTTTGTAGCGGACTAACGATTAACGAAGTTAACTATTTGATTAACGGTGCCCAGCTATGGCTACTTCCTGATAAGGTAGCTTTCCATTGGTGATATATTTTCAAATTAGTCCAGTACACTAATATTAAAGATTTGTAATTATAAATTGAATAAATAAACTCACAAAGGTTTATTTATTACATTTTTACACTCTTATGACAAGTGATTCAAGCCAACTCATCTTCAAGGAATTCATAAATTAATATATAAAACACAGTCCTCAAGCACTTTCTTTGTTGTTAAATAGTAGTATGTACAAAGTGAGTCCACTCTAACATTTTAATACACTGAACTGTGCAGCTGTGGACCCAGTTGGAATATGATTCACCTGTGACACTGACCTGACTTACATGGAATATAATATAACCTCACTATTACTGCTAAAGAACAGCACAAAACCGCATGGCTTTTTTTTATTGCCTACCCTCTATATGTTATCTTTTTTTTCTGTTCCCTTTCTAGTTTTCTCTGTCTTAAAAACCCTTAGCCGGCCCAGCCAGGGATCAAACCCAAGACCTCAGTGTGCCATAGAGGCATTAATTTGTTTGTATTTTGTAAGCACCTACCTCTGGCACTATCAGATTTGAAAAGCTATTATTGCACTGGATGTATCAATCAGATGGTATTTATAAGTTATTGAATATTGTTATGGCCTGTTTAATACAGTGATCAACTTAAGATAACAATATTTGTGTGTGAAAAATACCGACCGAATTGAGAACCTCCTCCTTTTTGAAGTCAGTTAAAAACTAAATTTACCTGAGATTTTAATTAATAGGAAAACAAAGTTGTCTTAATAGGAGCTTGTAGTTAAATCATATTTTATTTGAACAATTGGTTCTTGATAAAGCTATTTGTATTTACAGAATGATGCAAGAAAACCTTTCGAAGTTGATTGATCGGTTGGGGGAACAGTCAGCTGCAGCTCAAGCCCTAAACAGAGTAATTACCACAGCAGAAAAGCTACGGAATTCACCAGACCACCTCTTATATCTGTTAAAAGACAGTCAGGCTAAAGGGTAAGTTGTTATTATATTATAGACTAAACAGTTTTGCTGATGCGGCAATATTATTTACCAACATGGCCCAATTATATGAATAATAATAAAAATACCAATACATTATTTTTGTATTACACTAGTTAATTATCATCAGGCACATACTGCACTTCATAGATGAATAAATTCACACCCTTCTTCTTGCTGGACCTTTTCCTCACTTGGGCAAGATGTTAACCGTTGTGCTTAGATACTCTGTTGCTAGTCCCTTCTTGAGTCACTCCAGCTAACAATGCTTGCTCAATAAGCTTAGTGGTCTGCCCAGGACGCAAAAATCCTCTTGAAGTGTTGCTGGGGAGGCAATGTGAGCTGCGCGTTGTTATAATACTCTGCTGCACCTAAGCATAATGTGCATCAGTGTCTCTTCTCTTCTTCCTCCATCATTATCATCATCATCAACACATATTCGGCTCACTGCTGAGTGCAAATCTCCTCTCAGAATGAGAGGGGTTAGGTCAATAGTCCACCACACTGGTCCAATGCAGATTGGCAGACTTCACGCATGCAAAGAATTAAGAAAATTCTCTGGTATGCAGGTTTCATCACAATCCTTCACAGTTTGAGACACGTGATGTTTAATTTCATAAATTTCACACAACTGAAAAGTTGGAGATGCATGCCCTGGACCGGATTTGAACCCACACCCTCCGGAATCAGAGGCAGAGATCATATCCACTGTGCTATCACGGCTCCTGTTGATACACCTAGAATGAAAGGTGCTGTTTAATGTCTATAGTTCTATAACTGCTTTAAGTTTACTGCAGTTAAGTTTTAGAAGTTCTGTGGGTTGAGGCTTGGTTTGGCCTCCTTGGTGTGTTTGCCAAACACTTCACATGCTTTAGTATTGTCACTTTGTGAAGCCATGATTTGTATTTAAAAGTTAACTTAAGTATAAGTTCAACAGACATTAGTCTGATCACTTTCAGAGTTGTTGTTTTAAGTGCTGGTGTAAGAGATATCATGAAAAATCCTACCTCCAGTCGCCAGACCCTTAGCTTTGTGACAACCCTATGCTAGAGACACTTAATGTTCTTTTAAAATAAAATCTTTAACAGTTAAAAATTAAGGGTTACTGTGCAGTTATATGGTTGACAATTGGAAACACAATTTCTGACATTATGCAGATAAAAATCTAATATGTTTACTTGGGCAGTTGAGGTTCTTGACCTTCAATACACAGTACCTTCCAAAGCTACTGCAGTCCAAACCCCATAATTAGTGTGCTTACCTATGGTAGAACCATAGGCTGACTAAATCTCAGCCTTCCTAAAAAGAGGTCTGTGATTGTTGATGTAATTGAGTGTTTCTCTCTTATGTGTTTTATCACTTAGATAAACAGATTTCATTGACTACAGCAAACATTTAGACAATAAATTTACATAACTGGCTTAACATTTTGCATAGAGTTTGAGAATAATTTTACTGTTTTCTCCATAATATGTACTTTCTAATTTGTACTTTCACTAGAAAAAATTAATTAAATTCAATTAACAACCCATATTCATCACTCACTATCACTGTTGAGCATATCACTGTTGAGCATGAGTCTTCTCTCAGAATTAGAGGGATTAGACTTATAGTCACACTGCCCCAATCCAATTGACAGACTTCACACACAAAGAGAATTAAGAAAATTCTCAGATTTGCAGGTTTTTCACAATGTTTTTCATTCATTGGTTTAAGCATTTGATATTTAAATTCTTAAAATTTATATAACTGAAAAGTGGAAGGTGCATTCTCCAGACCAGATTTAAACCTATGCCTTCCAAAAGAAAGGCAGAAGTCATATCCATTGGGCAATCACAGCTTCAACATATACAAATTCAAGATATAATAATAATAAAATAATAATAATAAAAGCCTTTATTTACTGAATTTTATAAACAAAATATTATTGTAACATATCATTGACACTGATTCTTTTCTTCAGCTTGCCCTCGGGCATAGGCCTCCTCCAGACACTTCCATAGTTCTCTATCTCTTGCTTTCCTTCTCCATGTATCTCCTGCTGTCTGTCTGAGGTCATCCTCCCTTCTTTGGCAGGGGCGACCTCTTTTCCTTTTTCCTATCCTAGGATACCACTCTGTCACATCCCTGGTCCACTTATCCCTTTTATCCCGCATGAAGTGTCCTATCCACTTCCACTTAAGCTTCTTAATTATATACAAAGATATACTTAATTACAATATATTATTATTTTTGACGATTTCTAAGTCCAATATATCTGTTAGGGTTTTATTGTTTTGTGGGAGATGTCACAGGATCTGAACAACAATGGAAGTATGTGATTATAGAAAGGTAAATGGAGAGGGAGGGTTATTTGTAGCTTAAACACACCATGCTGTTGTAATGTTGGTTGGCAGGCCTAGTGGTATAAAATGTGTTTGTATGTGTAAACTGTTTATTAGAGTGATACAGTGGGAGGCGTGTGACATCTAAACCCGTTTACAAAAACACCGTTGCTTAGAAACCACAAACTTCCAACCCCTATTTCATCCCCTTTTTATTTTATTTTCACAACAAAAAGTATCATATACCTTCTCTGTATTATGGTCTCATACTATGCCCAGTTTCATTTAAATTCATCCAATAGTTTCAGCATGATTTCCGGTTAACATAATACACAGACAGACAGAAAATCGAAAAAAAATATTTTTGGCTTCAGTATTGATTACATAATGCTCTCCAATAAAAATTTCATTTGACCTGTTACAGTTTTATTATAAGTATAGATTATAAAGAGGAAAGATTTGATTGTTTGTTTGTATTGAATATGCTCCGAAACTACTAAATCGATTTAAAAAGTTATTTTGCTGTTGCGAATCTACACTATCCCCGGATGCTATAGGTTCTCTATTTCAATACGGGAACGTGAACTACGCGGTTGAGACCACGTAGCGTCTGCTAGTGATTTTATAAACGTAATTCTGCTTTGCTGACGTTCCTACAGTTTAAAACTTTTTTTTTTTAAAGATCAATATTCCTATTCCCTCTAACTAGTCGTAGAAGGGAAAGTAAATACTAGTCGTGTATTAGGAGTGAGTAACAGTCCAACGTGGAGGGGATCGAACGACCACCCTTCGGTGATGAATCCGACCGCTTTACCGTTGAGGTTTTGAGAATTAACTTTACTCATACTCGTAAACGCGCCTCTCTGTACACCATACCACTACAAAGCTAGACCTACTTACTTTACTTATACTTTATATTACTATACTTCAATTTCCTTTTTGAAAGAAAGAGCTCCTCAGACAAGGGACCGCGCCGATATCCGCAATGCGGCTAATCAACGCAATAGATTGCATGTCTCGTTCAGAATTTGGAATTTCGGCAGCTACTTTATCAAAAAGCTACGACCTTCGCCAGTTACAAAGTAATTGTATAAAGTTAAACTAATACAATACATTTAGCTTGACAGCTATATCATATACTAGCTGACGCCGCGTGGTTTCACCCGCGTGGTTCCCGTTCCCGTAGGAATACAGGGATAATATATAGCCTATAGCCTTCCTCGATAAATGGACTATCTAACACTGAAAGAATTTTTCATATCGGACCAGTAATTCCTGAGATTAGCGCGTTCAATCAAACAAACAAACTACAGCTTTATAATATTAGTATAGATTACAAATGCTAAGCTAAGTATTGTTAATGTATGTTATTAGTGTATTATTTTCTGTGCAGCTTTTATTATACTAACCAACGAGGTTACATTACAATCTGTTTTTTTCATTGAACACTATTATTGTACTAGAGGACGCCCGCGACTCCGTTCGCTTGAATTTCTGGTTTTTACAAATTCCACGGGAACCATTGATTTTTTCCGAAATAAAAAGTAGCCTAAATGTTACTCTAGGGTAAAATCTATTTCTATTCACGTATTTACGTAAAGGAGTAACAAATATACACACAAATTGTTAAAATAATTTTTATGTGATGGTTTGTGCTTTCAATAAAATTACTAAATTAATTGGGCGATAAAAGAATGCGACCTTCACCGAGCTGGTTATTGGATGGGAAGTTTTTTATATCAAATTAAATAATATCTTAATATTCAAGGGATTTAGCAGCGTGGTCCAAGGTGGTATGATTTTTTCCAACACTTCCAATAATAATTGTTGGATTAGTCTGAACAGGTCATGACATACATTAATTTCCACCGATTAAAAATAACCTCGACTTATTATATACCTAAATTCTTGAAATATCTATTAGTGAAAATTATTTCAGTAGCTTTGAGCTTATCACGAACAGACAGACGAAGCGGTAGACTTTATATCGATAATCATCATCATGATTATCAAACCATATTCGGCTCACTGTTGAGCACAGGTCTCCTCTCAGAATGAGAGGGGTTAGGCCAATAGTCCACCACGCTGGCGCAATGAGGATTGGCAGACTTTCACACGTAGAGAATTAAGACAGTTCTCAGGTATGCAGGTTTCCTCACGATTTTTTTCTATCACCGTTTGAGACACGTGGCTTTTAATTTCTTGAATGTCCTATATGAATGTCTGTAATATTCCAGTGGACCTCTGCCTCCGATTCCGGAGTTCTTAGGTTCGAATCCGGTCCGAGGCATCCATCAACTTATCAGTTATGAGTTTTAAGATTATTTTTTATATTTTATGCAATTAAATAATCATAATACCGTTTTACTAATTTAAGGTAATACCTATTAGCTACCTAATTTTCTGCCAGCGACATTTATCGCGACGACTCTTTCGGAGTTCAGTGAGACTAAGCGGAACTAAGCCTATTGTCCCACATACTTGGTGTGCCGTGAGCTGTGAAGTGTACACGACTTTTTTTACGCCAGATTCAACCAGCGTAGCGTAATGATACCCCAATAATATTCCGATGTACTTTTTTGATTTTATTCAGTGACTAGCGGACGCCCGCGACTTCGTCCGCCCTTAGTTGTATCGTACATATAGTAGTAAAAATGGAGTAACTTCTCCCGTTTTCCCTACATTTTCTTCACTGCTCTGCTCCTATTGATCGTAGCGTGATGAAAAGTATACTATAACCTGCCCAGGAGTATGAAGAATAATTGTACCAAGTTTCATTAAAATCCGTCGAGTAGTTTTTGTTTCTATAGCAAACAGACAGACAGACACAGATTTTACTGATTGCATTTTTTGCATCAGTATCGATCACTAATCACCCCTTGATAGTTATTTTGGAAATATATTTCATGTACAGAAATGACCTCCCTACAGATTTATTATAAGTAGGTATATAGATAACATAAAATTGAAAATTTTGAAAAACCTCCGATCCTCGACTTTAACCCCCCAGAACTTTTATAAGGCTTACCGATTTTCATCAAACATGTTTAAGAGCACATAAATCAACTTTCATACAAAACAAACTAAATTAAAATCGCTTCATCCGTTCGGGACCTTAAGTGCCACAGACAGATAGACACGTCAAATTTATGACACCTCTTAAATCTATATACATATCTATAAAAATCGCTAAAAAACGAGAACTACCGAGAACGGCTGAACGGATTTATCTTATCATGGTCTTAAAATGTTCGTGGAGGTGGAGGAAAGGTTTAAAAGGTGAGACAAATTAGAATGATTGCCTGGAAAACCATAAAACAACCCTTTTCTATTTCTTATACAAACGTTTGAGAGTCAAGGGTTAAGGGTAGGGTAGGAATAGAATAGGGATAGGGAAGAAGTGCAGATAAGTCAAAGCGAAGCTTAACCGGGTCTGCTAGTCTTCTATCCATATTACAAGATACTGAAACACAATCAACCTTTTTAAAATTTTTGTCTGTTTGTCCGGGCTTAACCTATTTGGGATTAACCGGATGGGAGTTCGCGAACCGCGACCCGCGAAAGTCCATGGTTCCCACGGGGTTTGTAAAAAAGAGGACATGTGTTTGTGTGCGTAAAATATGACATGCGTGTAAAGGGAGTGGTTGATGAGTTGACGAGTATAAGAGATGAATAGAGAAGATTATATAGTAATTTTGCCGACCCCATTTATACCTAAATAAAAAATTAGTAAAATTTTGAAATACTGAATGTCTCGAGGTACGCATTTGGGATGATGAATTAAAGTTTGGAATTGTTGACTAAGCTACACCATACAAATGAGTCATACGAGATTGGACGAAGCCTGCCTAAGCATATTATTATGGCTTTAATTGGAAATCTTACCTAATACGTCAATGTCAACAACTCGGAATCTCGAAGCGAAGGCTGTTTGTTCGTATATTTATATGGATGACGTCAATAGACATACTTCTTTTTGTATGGGACGATTTTAAAATCTACAGCTTATTATGCTGTAGATTTTAAAGAAACAGGGCTGACTCTGTAAAATGGAATTTGTTCAGTTTTAATTGTACAGTTAATACTGAACGTCTATAATGCAGGTAGGACGAGCTACAGACGTCAAGTTTTAGCTGCTCAGTTTTAACTGTACAGTTTTAATTATCAAAATTTCAATTAAAATCGTTAAAAAAATCTG
Source organism: Bicyclus anynana (assembly GCF_947172395.1). Taxonomy (NCBI): domain Eukaryota; kingdom Metazoa; phylum Arthropoda; class Insecta; order Lepidoptera; family Nymphalidae; genus Bicyclus; species Bicyclus anynana. The sequence continues at coordinate 9,829,712 of NC_069110.1, read as the reverse complement.
TACAAACTGTTAAAACTGACACTACACACGGACGATTTAACTGAACAGTTCTATTGTACAGTTAAAACTGCGGTCTATAAGTACGGGTTAGTGTTGACACTGATTTCGACTTATACAACTAACGTCTAAGTTTGCTATACAAATAACCTTGAGTCACACCTCCCTACAATTAATTAGCAAATAACATGCACGCCATTTCTTTCAATACCGAACCCCTCTATACCTAACCCCCCTATACCTAACCCCGTGGTTAAACAGAACGCCAGCACAACGCCACGTCGACTCATGTTAGACGGTTGTTAAAAAACATACGGAATTTTTTGTTAAACATTTTTGAACCTCTTTTTTTTAAGTGTATGTATTTTATTTGTTTACTTAACTAAAACTAACCTTTCCAAATTTTATTTTAACATAGTTTAAAACATAGTTGCTTCTCGTGTTTGTTTATGTTACTGGCGCCACTTTCAGGCCTCCTCTTATATACTCATTCTTTATTTTATCTATTGTCACACCACATATCAATTTCAACATACGCATTTCGTTCACATGCATTCTTTTACTATTCGACCCTTTTATCGCCAACATTCTGATCCATACAGCACGACAGGTCTTACAACCGTTTTGTGTATTTTACCCTTAAGCATCTGAGGGTCCAATAGTACACCTGAGCCATTTCATCGCATTAAGTCTACTTTTCACGTTCTGGTTCACATTGCCGTTGTTTTAAAAAGCGACTCGAGGTACCGAAAATCGACGAAATATAAACTATGTCACTTACAAATCACCTGGCTTCCTGGTAGTAAAAGAATTTTTAAAATAGGTTCAATAGATGACCTCAACACCACAAACTTTATCTCTTTATAATGTGGAAAGTAGTAATATTTGAAGCGAATACATAAATTGTCTTACAAATTTCCTAACAATTTATGACGTGTTGGTTACAGGGGCAATGGTGAATTGATTGGCCTGCTGAAAGTAGGTCGGAAACATCTCTTCTTATTCGACGATCAAGACAAAGTGCGCGAAGTTGAACCTCTGTGCATCCTCGACTTTTTCGTTTTGCCAGACCGGCAGAGACACGGCTACGGAAAAGTTTTGTTCGACCACATGCTTAATGTAAGTAGTATTTTTATTATTCCTAACTTTTCTTTTTTTCTAAGACATTTTCAGTTAATTTTTCAGCTCGAAGTTGGGAAGTTGGTGCGGTGTTACACCACAGTGTCTCGGAGAGCACATTAAGCCGTTGGTACTGGTCATTATTATTAACAAGTGATGGTAGTCATTAATTAACGTAACATTATATCATTAAGCCCGCGAAACAGTTCGGTGGGCCTAAGTTCCATATACCCTCTCCTGTAAGTCCTCCCGCCTTTTCCTGTAGTGGACCGTTAATGTCAGCCTATGCGGCGACGAACTATGAGCTATGCATTATCAACCCATATTCGGCTCACTGCTGAACTCTCTGAAGTCTCTTCTCAGAATAAGAGGGATTAGGCCAATAGTCCACCACGCTGGCCCAATGCGGATTGGCAGACTTCACACACGCAAAGAATTGAGAAAACTCTCTGGTATGCAGGTTTCCTCACGATGTTTTTCCTTCACCGTTTGAGACACGTGATATTTAATATCTTAAAATGCACAGAACTGAAAAGCTAGAGGTGCATGCCCCGGACCGGATTCGAACCCACACTTCCGGAATCGGAGGCAGAGGTCATATCCACTGGGCTATCGCGGCTATGAGGTATTGGAGCATTAAAATTCAGAGCTATTTCCAAAAAAAATGTCTTTAAAGGCCCGCAGTGCTACCCGAGTGTCTGAAATAATGTACGCAAAATGTATGTTGAGTTGGATAGATGTTATAAGTAGTCTGGAAGTCACTACAATGAAATAAACGTCGAGGATTAATAGGTTATGGGGATTTGACGCAGAAGAATGAAGTCACTTCAGAAACAAGGACAAGAAGATAATAGCGAACTGTCAACATTACAGGGCCTGAATACATCAGCCAACAAGCTGGCAATTGATGGTCCTTCAGCCAAAATGGAGCAATTCATAAGGAAAAATTATGGCGTTGAGCGCCTGATTCGCCAAAGCAACAACTTTGCTGTTCCGCCGGATTTCTTCTCCATAGTTTCGGAAAGGTGTGTATTTAATTATTTGCATTAAGTATGTATGGTTTTGTTTTTATAGAAATCCCGCAGGATCTATGTAAAAAGCATATGTATTAATCTGGGGGTATAATCATCTCAATTATATATCCGGGGCATATTACACTTAAATCGGTTCAGTAGTTACAGCGTGAAGGAGTAACAAACGTACACACTACAGAAGTTTCGTCTTTTTATATTAGTATGATTTCTATTGTTTTAGTTTTAAATTTGCAAATGTTTCGTTTTGTTTCCAGACCTATAAGCCGTCGTCGACCACGGCGTTCTGTATATTGAAAATATTTCATTATTTCGTCACAATATTAAAAAAAAATATATCCTCTAATGTGGGCAAACACTGTTAATGAATAATAATGATGTTTTTAATTTTTCATTTCTCAATAAATATTATTGAGCTTTTTTAAAAAAAACAGCACTTATTAACCAACAAGAAATATTTCTTTAATAAATCTTAAACCATTCATTGCTTATCCATTATAGAATACGTAGAATAACATTAATTATCCTGTCGTTTATAAATTTACCCTTATAAATATTATTTTTTATGAAAATCACACACAGTGCATCTCTATGCACAGCAAAGGTTTTACATTAAACTTCGTATTATGTAACTAGCTGACGCCGCGCGGTTTCACCCGCGTGGTTCTCATTCCCGTAGGAGTACGGGGATAATATATAGCCTATGGCCTTCCTTGATAAATGGCCTACCTAACACTGAAAGAATTTTTTAAATCGGACCAGTAGATCGGAGATTAGCGCGTTCAATCAAACAAACAAACAAACTCTTCAGCTTTCTAATATTAGTATAGATGCACTTTAATTCGAAATGGCTCGGTTAACTCCGTATTTATAACTATCAGATAGCTCAGATCTTCATACAAACTTTCATCCCCTTGGACGTCCCCAAATTGTCTTGGGCGTTAAGTTTTCAAAAATCTCTCCATATTATTAGCCGTAGGCATTAGGCGTTAGGCGTAGCCTATGACACTTACAAAGTGTCACCTAGTGGCTATCTAGTGATAAAGAATTTTCAAAATTGGCTTAGTAGATCCAGAGATTACCCTCTACAATACCACAAACGTTACCTCTTTATAACATTACTATAGTTAAATGTTTTTTTTAGGTATCTAGTTATTTTACACATTATATCGAATTTTTACACATTTTAATGTCTAATATTATCACATTAAAACATCATATGTTAACTATTACTCAATTAACAACATGCTTAATGATATAAGGTACAAGTGAAATAGAATTAGACTATCATTTGAGATAACAACTAATTGCATAATTTGTTTGGTGGCGGCAGCAAGTCAGGGCGTTGCACTCCAGTGATGACGGGCGCAGTCGGCCGGTTTTCAGCTCCGAAACCGCAGTCCATCATAGGCAATGTGAGTAGTCCTTTATATGTAAACTAGCGGCAACCCTGTGACTTTACTCGCGTAGTTTTATTTCCAGTACGGGGATACGGGGATAAGATAAAGCCTCTGGCACTGGCCGAGCCGTGATAGTCCCATGGATATGATCTCTGCTTCCGATTCCGGAGGGTGTGAATTCGAATGCGGTCCGGGGCATGCGCCTCCAACTTTTCAGTTGTGTGCATTTTAAGAAATTAAATATCACGTGTCTCAAACAGTGAAGGAAAAACATTGTGATGAAACCTGCATACCTGAGAATTTTCTAAGTTTTCTGTATGCGTGAAGTCTGCCAATCCGCTTTGGGCCAGCGTGGTGGACTATTGGCCTAACCCCTCTCATTCTGTTGGGAGACTCGAGCTCAGCCATGAGCCGAATATGGGTTGATAATGATGGCACTGGCTGATAATGTAGAAAGGATTTTGTTAATTGGTCTAACGGTCTAGCAGTGAAAGCGTAATAAGTGTGTGGTTAAGGGTCGTAATTTTGCTCCTTGGTCTGGTTATGAATAATTGTAATCCAAAAGCCTGTGACAAACAGTTCTTCGTCGTTTTATAGAAACTGAAAGTTTGTCAGCCCATGCTCTGCTACCACTCTAAGTATAGGCATAATGGATCCATGGACTAACAAACTTTAGATATTCATAAAATAAGGAATGTCAAGCCAATTCAGATCTCGCTCTGTTAAATTTTTCATTTTTCAAAGAAACCTCTGGCGTAAATTATTCTTTCCAAAATTACACTATAGCTAAGTAGAATAATAATTACTAACAACATAGGTATTTTAATTTTGTACTTTCTATTACGCCGTTCTTACTATCTGCCGATTTTTAATAATTGCTGATATGGAATATATAATGTTACTTTTAAATTATCTATTTTAACTGAAGTCACAACAAAGTAATTTTATATTCTGCAATACAAAGACTTACATTTTTATATAGCTTTGTGATTTTTTCAAATGGCATATATTACTTTTTACTTTCAGTAACATTTTTCATTTAGTTTACTTATCAGGACAAACCAGTAATAAATACAAAAACATTTATTTAGCACTTGATCATATATCCAGATGATTTATTAAGGAATTGATTTTATATTGTTTGGCGACATAATCTACTATTTTTCTGGATAAAGCTAATATTAAAGAAATACAGAATTAATAACATTACTTATAGCTTAAATGTTTCTTATTTATAGGTTATCCATGGTGACGAGTACCAGGAGGCTAACAATGCGTAAGTTTTAGTGATTTGCTTTATTTCAATATTCCTCTTTCCTAGCTCAAATTAACCCTAAACCTGATCGCGCACGATGCACGCTGTACGAGCAAATAAGTATATAGTAAGGTAGCCGATACCCCGCGGTTTCATCCGCGTAGTTCCCGTTCCCAATATGATATATAGCCTACAACACTTTCAAATACAAATACCTGTGTAGATATCCCGATATTACTTACTCCCTACAACGTCAATAACCCACAAACTTTACCTCTTTATAACATTAGTGATATATTTCTAAAGTCACTGACATAGCTCAGCGAGTCTTGAAGCTGAAGTAGCAATGGGCAGGCCACAGTTCGAAGAGCCGATGGATGTTGGACTCCCAAGGTGCTGGAATGGCTACCCCGCACCGGAAAGCGCAGTGTTGGTCGACCCCACACTAGGTGGACCGAAGACGTCAAGCGGGTCGCAGGGCCGCTGGATGCTGGCGGTTCGAAACCGTGGTGTTTGAAAGTCTATGCAAGGCCTATGTCCAGCAATGGACGTCCATTGGCTGTTAATGAAGAAAAATTATAATATTGAAAAATCTCTACCCGATCCGGAAGTCAGTCTCAGAAATCGTGAATTAGCTCTAATTAAAACTTGTTCGAAGCGATTTGCCTCTTCTAAAAAAAATATGGATATCTTCAAGTTGAAAGTGTATTGGCGTCTTCTAGACGGTCTCCATACAGTCTATGGTGGAAACCATAGACTGTATCATTGCTTATCATCTGGAGTGATTTCAGCCAAGCGGTAGAATAAGGAATCGCGAGGCAAATCTATTAATAGACGAGTATATTATGTCTTAACTCGTCCAACATTTTTTCTTATATTAAAAAAAATTAATAGATATATATATATATATGTATTTGAAAGGTCGCCTTTGTTCTTATTATTTATTTATAGAATTAAATGCACAAGCACAACCACTGTTTACTGGTAGCTTTATGATTTTTATTTTTTGATTATGATGTTTTTTGTGTTATTTTTTCATTTGTTCTATTTTTGTTTTTTTTCTGTTGCTTTCAGCTTTCTCCGTTGGTATGATAATAAGTAAGCGGAAAATTTTCTTCCAAGGGTTTTTTTTTTATTCCAGTTAAAACTTGTCGTAATTTGCCTGCACACAAGTTTTATCTAACTTAATAGACATTTTTAGATATTATTGAAATAACTTTAGTTGACGTAATATTTATTGACTATAGTGGAGACTCGATTGACAGGACACGAAAAACTGGACAAAACGCAAATGGTAGATATACCACCACCTAATTATCCAAAACTAATTTCAATAGTTTTGAAAAAAAGTTTAGTGTGGCTAAGTTACATTCTTTTTTCCGTATCCACGGATGCCTCTATTACACAGTATGTCACATGACGATCTCCGACGATAAGGAAAGCACGGCTTCGATATTCTCTTTCGTCATGGCGGTTTTTGGACGACCTCCAAGTCTCTTGTCACTAAGGCTAGAGTGCCCACGTTGAAATTCTTAATACCAGCGTTCTACAGTCCTAAGACACGGTGTTGCATCACTAAACACAGAAGTGATCTCATCAAAGCTCTGAAGCCTCGATAATCTCTTTGAAATTTGTAGAAAATTATCGCTCGAAAATTTTCCTTAGGTATTTATTTTTTTACAACCGACTTGTCACCTTTGAACAGATGATACAATAAAAGTATTCGACAAATCTGAAAACATTCTTTTGTTTTCGAATTCTAAATTCAGAATGAAGATACCAAAAGTTTTTTTTTAATAATCAGAAGTTGGCAAACGACACGACTCTCAGTAGACACGGCAGCCCTCGTATTATCACACAAGATGTAATAAAAATATTTTTATTTACTATTTGCGTTTTATATATTATTTGGACATCCTGTATATACATATATACTATTTTTAACTCTTAAATATTATCGTGCCTGGATAGTTACTAATCCCTATAGCCTATAAACTAGTATTATATTAAATATCTAAGAAAAATATAAGAAAATCGAGTCTGCACTATTTTATAATTAGCATGTGACCTCTAACCTAATTTTGTAGTAATAACCTATATTAGCGGGCGTCCATTATTTAGTTCAGATGTAAAATAGAAGGAAGGGGAAATAATATCACCAAATCTTACAAAGACGAGAGGCAAAGCAGTCACCCCCAATATTTTAATAAGAAAATAAAACGTAAATTAAATAGAGTACCAAGCGTTACACATAGGTCGCTGTATATTTGAACAGAATAAAAGGTCTTAAATTAATTTAGAAATGACTCTTGAAATACGTGGCATTCGAGGAATTTAAATTATTTAATAGTTAAGAGGTAGTCTGCGAACATTACACATTAACATTCTATGTTAATTTTCATGTCATCGAAAATCCATCTCTAAAATTTGATTTTTGTCAGTAACAACAATCCACCGATTAAGGGTCAATTTGTTTTGAATGAATTGAAAATATTGAATTCACTATAAGGAACGTCAAATGTATATAATTATGATAAAATTACGGAAGATAACATACCTAATACGTTTAAGAAATTGATAAAATATTCATGTAATCAGGTCTCGAAAAAATATTAAAAACTTATTTTCAATCAGTAGAACGATAATAAACAATTTAAGACCATTTAAAAAAATGTGTCAACTATTGCGTGTTTCCGCGCGGGGCTTATGGATTGACACTTATTTAGACTTAGGCCCAGTCCCTAAAGTGGCTAGAAGAACATGACCGGAGGAACAAAATCCCCCACGCATTACCCGGGCAAGAAGGCATAGCCCCAAGATCCGTACCCCCCACCTGGATTTTTATCTGGTAGGAGATGACCTGCCTCTCTCATTATGTAAGGAATTTGTTAGTGTGCTATATTTTTACACTATAGATGTGTTCGTTTAGGATAAGCCCCAGGTACTGACTGCACAAAACTGAAAATGATAGAAGCTAATTCCAGATAATTATGTTTCACTATTACTTTGTACTATAATTAACAGTACTTTTACTTTTAGTATATAGCAACAGTGCTAATACTGCAAAGTATTAAGCGCATACCCCAGACATAAGATCACATACACCCGCCCACACCGTTCTATCCTGCGGCTTGTCTCATCTAAATCACAATAAATATCACCTAAGATAAAGTCAAAAGGGATCTCATAATTAATGGACGCCCCTAAAGGAGCGAGCATTACTTGACGGAATGTCAGTCAGGTTCTAAGTAGACTCACTCACTCTTAGCCTTGGTTTGTACGTTGAGAAATATATTTATTTTATGTTATACCTAAAGCAAACTCAAAAGAAGTGTCAATAACTTCACAGCGCGGCCGGGAACGGACTTGAGTCCAAGAGGTTATTATTTTCCTGTTAGTGAGTGTTGTTGTAACTCCTTAGCACAACCTTACTAGTAAATATTACTAAGATTCATGTACTGGGGAAAGGGGAATCTTAGTAATATTTAAAATAAGAACTGGCTGGCTATTTTTAATGTGTATAAAAAACATTGAACTATGTAACGCCTGACTTAACGTTATGTATGAACGCTCTGTATCCGTGTCTATGACTCAGTTTTGTCAACTTAGTCATAGACACAACTTTACCATATTATGTAAAGTTGGGTTAAGGTATATGTTTTTTTTTTTTTGTGTAACAAATAAAGGCTATATTTATAATTTCAAATAAACTTAATACATTTACAGCTATTTTGATACATTGTAATTTTATTGAATAGTTTATCACGCAAAGCGACACAATCTAAATGTATTGATTTGTTATTCTATTGTACTAAGAAAATTAGGATGAATAATATATTCTTTATTTGTTGGCATCAAAGATCTGGTTTACAGTATTAATTGTGTATTTTTTTATTTGTACGATCATACAAAATTGTTATCTTGAATTTATATTATCATAATTATTGTTGCTTCTGTGTGTTATGTAAACGTATGTCTTGAGTTTTATCAGAACAGGCCTATACTAAAACATTTCATGACAACAGACAGCGTCAACATTGCGACGACACAACGTCAACGCCATGCTGTTTTCCATATATTTTAAAAGACATGTCACATTAAAGTGTTGCGTCGTCGTAGAGACTTTTTAAGGGAGTTCACTTGCTACGCCAGTCAGTGTTGCATTTGTCTCGATTTATGTTGAGACTGACTGCGACGATGACGTACTTTTGTATTGTGACGTCGTGCGTCATTTGTCAACGCAGGTGTGACTCACAATATCATGTTGATCCGTTGCGACGACACAACATAGCACTAATGAGGCATCGCCCTTGAATGACTCTCCACGCGCGTCTGGGTATGACGATAGAGAGAAAGAAGAAAGAGCGATTTAATAAATGAACCAAAAAATGCGTCTGAAGCCCGCTCCGCCGCCGCAATCCTCTGTCGTCTTAACCCCGCATGTATAGCGCGGCCGAAGACTCATCTAAAGGCGGATATATATTTGTCTGACGTGTCGTGTCGTGACGCATCAGAGCAGAATCGGTAACATACATTTTGTATTGCAACGTTTACACTTAAGGCGGATTTACATTTGTCTGACGTGGCGTGTCGTGACGCATCAGAACAGAATCGGTATCATACATTTTGTATGGCAACGTTTACACTTATGTATTGTGACATGTCGTGATCGCTTCTGATTTGAAGCGTCACGACACGACACGACACGACACGTCAAACAACTATAACTCCGCCTTTAATAACGTCCAGTGCCTGAGTTTGCCCAAATTTCAGAAATTTAATCAAGATTTAATTTATAATTTTATTAGGTCAAATACATTTACAATTTACAGAATTTTCGATTTTGAAATGTAAAAAATTCCCAAAAAGCATTTATTGTGTTTGAATATAGTATAATATTTTATCAACAACCCATATTCGGCTCACTGTTGAGCACGATTCTCTTCTCAGAATGAGAGGGTAATCATTTTTAGTTACAATTTTATAATTGTACTGTATTTTATAAATTTTAGGAAAGA